>NC_141600.1:42027910-42331660 GCF_047967505.1 Dipteris shenzhenensis | reverse complement strand
CTCAAAACCTTAGTATTTAAAAACTCTTAGAGAAAAGGTTACAAAAACCTATGAACCTTAAACCTTTAGTAATATCTAAAACAGAATGAGAATAAACCACTCAAATTATATAAGAAGCTCCGAATGATGAAAACTCTCAAATGGAAATGAACTTATCTTAAGTTCTAGAAATCAGAATCACTCACTTTCTATCTCAAATTGGAGATGAAGAAGAGCATGATGATGAGAGCTAGGGAAGTGATGAATATGCCTCATGGAGAGGGCTTGTGCCTTGATTGAAGCAAGGGATTAATGCCTTGATGGAAGAAAGGGCTTGCTCTCTCTCTCGACGGAAACTCTCTCAATGGAAGATGCCTCACGAAAGGAGGGCTTGACACTCATGAAGGGAGTGGAAGCAACATCAGCCCTGATACCATGATAGTCGAAGTGAGTGAGGGAGAGAGAGAAGAGTGCACACAATATAGCTACATGTACACTAAGTTGAATTAAACATAACATGAAGATATACATGTGAACCCCTTAGGGTTAGGGTTTGTGCCTAATGCCTTAGAGGTATGGTGCAATTTACACCATCCTCAATAGAAAATGTGAGTTGAATAACTAGTTTAAAATTTATAGCTATGAGAGAGATGTTTGGAAGAGCAAACGCTGAGAGAAATTTCTTTACAGAGGGCCTCTATTCTATAGGGACCAATGTATCTGAGTGTACAAGGGGACTTATATGGGGACTTGGACTGGGTACCCTACTACTAATTTCTAGACTCTCGATGGTCTTACTTATGCATTCAAGGAGTAATTGGGTGTTATCTATAGTGGACTATAAGCTATGGATGTCTAACTACTGACATACACTTAGCGAGTGTTGGATGTCCATGTGGTGCCTATTACACCAATTCAGCTATTGGTATGTATATAGGTATCTTGCATGACCCATAACTTATGCATTGCTCAATGTAATTCCGCAAACTTTGTCTTCAAGTTGTAGTACATATTCCAAACTTGAACATGAGACCAAAAAATTATGAAATAAGGATTTGGAATGAGACCATTAAATCATACCTCACAATACCACTGATCTTGAATATAGCATTTCTAACATCTTCTTGTAAACACCCTTTTATTATAATTGGGAGGATGAACTATCAAAGCAACAAAGAAGTCATGTCAACAATATAACATAATCATAATTACACTAACGCATCACAATTATTGGTACACTAATCCTACAGCTTAGAATACCTGTAAGACCTTGTGCCAATCATGGGACTTGAGCCCACTAAGCTTATTGTCCTTTGAAAATGCTCCTTTCAAGCAACGCATGTACTCTATGGGTGTTTGAAAAGAGGCAATGTCCGCCTTGACCACTGCCTCCTCTCTCGTAGAGAGGATCCATGTTGCTTTTGGGAGCATAACTTTTCCTAAAGCATGCACTTGGGGCCACAAACGAGACATCCTATTCATAGCACACAAGTCTTCTCGCACTCCTCTCGAGTCTTTGGAACCAACCAAGTGTGCCCAAATAGTAGCCCCCACATTCTTGAAGATATGCATGGGATCCAAGATATGATTGATTTGTAACTGAACCCAATAAGGAAGCTCATGAAAGATCGATAGCCTCTTCATACCATCAGGAGGTTCCTCTCCATTCACCCTCCAAGCTTGAATCTAGTCACTTGCCTTCAAATATGGTGGTGGTGGATCAAGCTGACCTCCACGCGTGAGATGGTCCAGCAGAAGGTGTCGAGCATGACCTTCATAAACATTTATCCTCATATTTTTGGAGTATTGTGTAAGTGATTTCAAACCCGGTCCACAAACAGGACAAGCATGGTACCCACTTGTAACAAGTCCTGCACACGTGCATGAATGTGTTAGTATAAGACATGCATGTGAAAGAGAGTCATAAAAGCATAATCCTATATTATACATGTAAAGACACAACCACGTACCTACGCACTCTCCATATCCTGGGTAGTCATGCATGCTCCACATCAGGATACCCTTGATCAAAATATCATTGGTATGTCTAGGAGCTCTAGAAATATCAAAGACCCGCACTCCTCTCCATAAGATCTGTAACTCCTCTATCAAAGGTGCCATGTATATGTCCATATTTTTTGCCTTGTAGTTCCCTAGCACAAGTAGTGCAAGCATGAGGTGTCCCTTCTTATTGTTAGCCATAGTGGGATATTGTAATTCACCAAGACTATGGGCCATGTCGAACAAGATGTCGAGCGTAACCCAAAAGGATTCACACCATCCATGGCAAGCCCAAGATGTAAGTTGTCTGACTCCCTCGCAAAGTCCGACCACTGATTGTCTATGTGCTTCCAAGCTACACAATCTACGAGAATCCTCAATGTGTCATCAGTGGACCGATGAGATGCATGCCATGTCATTAAGTCCTATTAGACCCTCTGTGCCTTCTACATAGTACAATGGGTACTTTGTTTCATACTCAAATGACGAGTTCCCTCCTTTCCTTCTCTTCTTTTTCCCCTCTTCTTTTTCTCCCTCTTTCAATCTCTTTTTCTCTCCTTTCCTTCTCTCCTTTTTCCCCTCTTTCAATCTCTTTTCCCCTCTTCTTTTTTTCCCTCTTTCAATCTCTTTTTCTCTCCTTTCCTTCTCTTCTTTTT
The DNA here is from genome assembly GCF_047967505.1 of Dipteris shenzhenensis. Classification (NCBI taxonomy): domain Eukaryota; kingdom Viridiplantae; phylum Streptophyta; class Polypodiopsida; order Gleicheniales; family Dipteridaceae; genus Dipteris; species Dipteris shenzhenensis. Next base: position 42,329,024 of record NC_141600.1, on the reverse strand, counting down.
CCCCTCATTCAATCTCTTTTCCCGTCTTCCTTCTCTTAGTTTATGCTCTTTTCCCCTCTTCTTTTTCCCCTCTTTCATCCCCTCTTTCTTAAACAAGGGAAATTCACCTTCAACTAGGTGGAATTGACTTACATGCAAAGTGGCATGCCCATCCCATAAGTGCTTGATCGGATAACATACCTAGCAGCGTGTTTTTTTACGGATGTGCATGACACTAGAGCAAAAATAGTATTTAATGCTCGATCGACCATGCAAAGGATATCCGATGGGTACAACACTTTTCCTACACCGCAACCTAGGTGGTATTGAAATGTTCTCAAAGAGGCACACCCATCCGATAAGTACTTGGTCAGATAACACACCTAAGGGCGTGTTTCTTTGTGGATGTGCATATCACTAGGGAAAAAATGGTGTATAATGTGTGATCGACCATGCAGAGCATATCCGATGGTGACAATACTTTGCATGCATCTCAACCTAGTTGAAACGGACTTGTGTGCAAAGTGGAGCCCCCATCCAATAAGTACTTCTTTGATTAACACACCTAGGACCGTGTTTTTTCATGGTTGTGCATGACACTAAGCCAAAAACGGTGTTTTATGCTTGATCGACAATGCAAAGCATATTCGATGGGCACAATACTTTGCACACACCTTCAACTAGGTGGTATTGACTTACATGCAAAGTGGAACTCCCATCCCATAAGTGCTTGATCGTATAACATACCTAGCAGCGTGTTTTTTTACGGATGTGCATGACACTACAGCAAAAATAGTATTTAATACCCGATCGACCATGCAAAGGATATCCGATGGGCACAACACTTTTCCTATGCCTCAACCTAGGTGGTATTGAAATGTTATCAAAGAGGCACACCCATCCGATAAGTACTTGGTCAGATAACACACCTAAGGGCGTGTTTTTTTTGTGGATGTGCATATCACTAGGAAAAAAACGGTGTATAATGCGTGATCGACCATGCAAGGCATATCCGATGGTGACAATACTTTGCACGCACCTCAAGGTAGTTGAAAGGCACTTGTGTGCAAAGTGGAGCCCCCATCTGATAAGTACTTGTTTGAATAACACTCCTAGGGCCGTGTTTTTATATGGTTATGCATGACACAAAGTCAAAAACGGTGTTTTATGCTTGACCGACAATGCAAAGCATATCCGATGGGCACAATACCTTGCACACACCTTCAACTAGGTGGAATTGACTTAAATGCAAAGTGGCATTCCCATCTCATAAGTACTTGATCGGATAACACACCTAGCAGCGTGTTTTTTTTACGGATGTGCATGACACTAAGGCAAAAATGGTATTTAATGCTCGATCGACCATGCAAAGCATATCCGATGGGCACAATACTCTTCTACACCTTCACCTAGGTGGTATTGAAATTTTCTCAAAGAGGCACACCCATCGGATAAGTACTTGGTCAGATAACATACCTAAGGGGTTTTTTTGCAGATGTGCATATCACTATGGCAAAAACGTTGTATAATGCATTATCGACCATGCAGAGCCTATCCAATGGTGACAATACTTTGCACGCAACTCAACCTAGTTGAAACAGACTTGCGTGCAAACTGGAGCCCCCATCCGATAAGTACTTGTTTGATTAACACACCTAGGACCGTGTTTTTTCATGGTTGTGCATGACACTCAGGCAAAAACGGTGTTTTATGCTTGATCGACAATGCAAAGCATATTCGATGGGCACAATACTTTGCACACCCCTTCAACTAGCTGGAATTGACTTACATGCAAAGTGGCGCACCCATCCCATAAGTGCTTGATCAGATAACATACCTAGTAGAGTGTTTTTTTACGGATGTGCATAACACTAGAGCAAAAATAGTATTTAATGCTCGATCGACCATGCAAAGGATATCCGATGGGCACAACACTTTTCCTACACCTCAACCTAGGTGGTATTGAAATGTTCTCAAAGAGGCACACCCATCCGATAAGTACTTGGTCAGATAACACACCTAAGGGCGTGTTTTTTTGCGGATGTGCATATCACTAGGGAAAAATGGTGTATAATGCGTGATCGACCATCCAAAGCATATCCGATGGTGACAATACTTTGCACCCACCTCAATGTAGTTGAAACGGACTTGCGTGCAAAGTGGAGCCCCATCCGATAAGTACTTGTTTGATAACACACCTAGGGCCGTGTTTTTATATGGTTGTGCATGACACTAAGGTAAAAACGATGTTTTATTCTTGATCGACAATGCAAAGCATATCCGATGGGCACAATAATTTGCACACACCTTCAACTAGGTGGAATTGACTTACATGCAAAGTGGACTTCCCATCGCATAAGTACTTGATCGGATAACACACCTAGTAGCGTGTTTTTTTATGGATGTGCATGACACTAAGGCAAAAATGGTATTTAATGCTCGATCGACCATGCAAAGCATATCCGATGGGCACAATACTTTTCCTACGCCTTAACCTAGGTGGTATTGAAATGTTCTCAAAGAGGCACACCCATCCGATAAGTACTTGGTCAGATAACATACCTAAGGCATGTTTTTTTGCGGATGTGCATATCACTACGGGAAAAACGTTGTATAATGCGTAATCGACCATGCAGAGCATATCCGATGGTGACAATACTTTGCACGCATCTCAACCTAGTTGAAACGGAGTTGCGTGCAAATTGGAGCCCCCATCCAATAAGTACTTGTTTGATTAACACACCTAGGACCGTGTTTTTTCATGGTTGTGCATGACACTAAGGCAAAAACGGTGTTTTATGCTTGATCAACAATGCAAAGCATATCTGATGGGCACAATACTTTGCAAACACCTTCAACTAGGTGGAATTGACTTACATGCAAAGTGGCACGTGCATCCCATAAGTACTTGATCAGATAACATACCTAGCAGCATGATTTTTTACGAATGTGCATGACACTAGAGCAAAAATAGTATTTAATGCTCGATCGACCATGCAAAGGATATCCGATGGACACAACACTTTTCCTATGCCTCAACCTAGGTGGTATTGAAATCGTCTCAAAGAGGCACACCCATCCGATAAGTACTTGGTCAGATAACACACCTAAGGGCGTGTTTTTTTACGGATGTGCATATCACTAGGGGAAAAACGATGTATAATGTGTGATCGGCCATGCAAAGCATATCCGATGGTCACAATACTTTGCATGCACCTCAACCTAGATGAAAGATACTTGCGTGCAAAGTGGAGCCCCCATCTGATAAGTACTTGTTTACATAACACACCTAGGACCGTGTTTTTTTATGGTTGTGCATTACATTAAGGCAAAAACGGTGTTTTATGCTTGATCCACAATGCAAAGCATATCCAATGGGCACAATACTTTGCACACACCTTCAACTAGGTGGAATTGAATTACATGCAAAGTGGCATTCCCATCGGATAAGTACTTGATCGGATAACACACCTAGCAGCGTGTTTTTTTACGGATGTGCATGACACTAAGGCAAAAATGGTATTTAATGCTCGATCGACCATGCAAACAATATCCAATGGGCACAATAATTTTCCTACGCCTTAACCTAGTTGGTATTGAAATGTTCTCAAAGCAGCACACCCATCCGATAAGTACTTGGTCAGATAACATACCTACGGGCGTGTTTTTTTGCCGATGTGCATATCACTACCGCAAAAACGTTGTATAATGTGTAATCGACCATGCAGAGCATATCCGATGGTGATAATACTTTGCATGCATCTCAACCTAGTTGAAACGGACTTGTGTGCAAAGTGGAGCGTCCATCTCATAAGTACAGGCACACCCATCCGATAAGTACTTGGTCAGATAACACACCTAAGGGCGTGTTTTTTTGCGGATGTGCATATCACTAGGGAAAAAATGGTGTATAATGCGTGATCGACCATGCAAAGCCTATCCGATGGCGACAATACTTTGCATCCACCTCAATGTAGTTGAAACAAACTTGTGTGCAAAGTGGAGCCCCCATCCGATAAGTACTTGTTTGAATAACACACCTAGGGCCGTGTTTTTATATGGTTGTGCATGACACTAAGGCAAAAACGATGTTTTATGCTTGATCGACAATGCAAAGCATATCTGATGGGCACAATACTTTGCACACACCTTCAACTAGGTGGAATTGACTTACATGCAATGTGGACTTCCCATCGCATAAGTACTTGATCGGATAACACACCTAGCAGCGTGTTGTTTTTTGGATGTGCATGACACTAAGGCAAAAATGGTATTTAATGCTCGATCGACCATGCAAACCATATCCGATGGGCACAATATTTTTCCTATGCCTTAACCTAGGTGGTATTGAGATGTTCTCAAAGAGGCACACCCATCCGATAAGTACTTGGTCAGATAACATACCTAAGGCATGCTTTTTTGCGGATGTGCATATCACTAGGGGAAAAACGATGTATAATGCGTGATCGGCCATGCAAAGCATATCTAATGGTCACAATACTTTGCATGCACCTCAACCTAGATGAAAGATACTTTCGTGCAAAGTGGAGCCCCCATCTGATAAGTACTTGTTTGAATAACACACCTAGGACCGTGTTTTTTTATGCTTGTGCATTACACTGAGGCCAAAACGGTGTTTTATGCTTGATCCACAATGCAAAGCATATCCGATGGGCACAATACTTTGCACACACCTTCAACTAGGTGGAATTGACTTACATGCAAAGTGGCATTCCCATCGCATAAGTACTTGATCGGATAACACACCTAGCAGCGTGTTTTTTTACGGATGTGCATGACACTAAGGCAAAAATGGTATTTAATGCTCGATCGACCATGCAAAGCATATCCAATGGGCATAATAATTTTCCTACGCCTTAACCTAGTTGGTATCGAAATGTTCTCAAAGCAGCACACCAATCCGATAAGTACTTGGTCAGATAACATACCTACGGGCGTGTTTTTTTGCCGATGTGCATATCACTACCGGAAAAACGTTGTATAATGTGTAATCGACCATGCAGAGCATATCCGATGGTGACAATACTCTGCATGCATCTCAACCTAGTTGAAACGGACTTGTGTGCAAAGTGGAGCCCCCATCCGATAAGCACTTCTTTGATTAACACACCTAGGACCGTGTTTTTTCATGGTTGTGCATGACACTAAGGCAAAAACGGTGTTTTATGCTTGATCGACAATGCAAAGCATATTCGATGGGCACAATACTTTGCACACACCTTCAACTAGGTGGAATTGAATTACATGCAAAGTGGCATTCCCATCGCATAAGTACTTGATCAGATAACATACCTAGCAGCGTGTTTTTTAATGGATGTGCATGACACTAGAGCAAAAATAGTATATTTAATGCTCGATCGACTATGCAAAGGATATCTGATGGGCACAATACTTTTCCTATGCCTCAACCTAGGCTGTATTTAAATGTTCTTAAAGAGGCACACCCATCTGATAAGTACTTGTTCAAATAACACACCTAAGGGCGTGTTTTTTTCGGATGTGCATATCACTAGCGAAAAAATGGTGTATAATGCGTGATCGACCATGCAAAGCATATCCGATGGTGACAATACTTTGCACCCACGTCAATGTAGTTGAAACAGACTTGCGTGCAAAGTGGAGCCCCCATCCGATAAGTACTTGTTTGAATAACACACTAAGGGCGTGTTTTTTTTAGGATGTGCATATCACTAGGGGAAAAACGATGTATAATGCGTGATCGGCCATGGAAAGCATATCCGATGGTCACAATACCTTGCATGCACCTCAACCTAGATGAAAGATATTTGCGTGCAAAGTGGAGCCCGCATCTGATAAGTACTTGTTTGAATAACACACCTAGGACCGTGTTTTTTTATGCTTGTGCATTACACTAAGGCAAAAACGGTGTTTTATGCTTGATGCACAATGCAAAGCATCTCCGATGGGCACAATACTTTGCACACACCTTCAACTAGGTGGAATTGAATTGCATGCAGAGTGGCATTCCCATCGCATAAGTACTTGATCGGATAACACACCTAGCAGTGTGTTTTTTTACGGATGTGCATGACACTAAGGTAAAAATCGTATTTAATGCCTGATCGACCATGCAAAGCATATCCGATGGGCACAATACTTTTCCTACGCCTTAACCTAGGTGGTATTGAAATGTTCTCAAAGAGGCACACCCATCCAATAAGTACTTGGTCAGATAACATACCTAAGGGCGTGTTTTTTTGCGGATGTGCATATCAGTAGGGGAAAAACGGTGTATAATGCGTGATCGGCCATGCAAAGCATATCCGATGTTGACAATACTTTGCATGCACGTCAACCTAGTTGAAAGCGACTTGCGTGCAAGGTGGAGCCCCCATCCAATAAATACTTGTTTGATTAACACACCTAGGACCGTGTTTTTTCATGGTTGTGCATGACACTAAGGCAAAAACGATGTTTTATGCTTGATCGACAATGCAAAGCATATCTGATGGGCACAATACTTTGCACACGCCTTCAACTAGGTGGAATTAACTTACATGCAATGTGGACTTCCCATTGCATAAGTACTTGATCGGATAACACACCTAGCAGCGTGTTGTTTTATGGATGTGCATGACACTAAGGCAAAAATGGTATTTAATGCTCGATCGACCATGCAAACCATATCCGATGGGCACAATACTTTTCCTACGCCTTAACCTAGGTGGTATTGAAATGTTCTCAAAGAGGCACACCCATCCAATAAGTACTTGATCAGATAACATACCTAAGGCATGTTTTTTTGTGGATGTGCATATCACTACGGGAAAAACGTTGTATAATGCGTAATCGACCATGCAGAGCGTATCCAATGGTGAAAATACTTTGCACGCATCTCAACGTAGTTGAAACGGACTTGCGTGCAAAGTGGAGCCCCCATCTGATAAGTACTTGTTTGATTAACACACCTCGGACCGTGTTTTTTCATGGTTGTGCATGACACTAAGGCAAAAGCGGTGTTTTATGCTTAATCGACAATGCAAAGCATATCTGATGGGCACAATACTTTGCACACACCTACAACTAGGTGGAATTGACTTACATGCAAAGTGGACTTCTTATCGCATAAGTACTTGATCGGATAACATACCTAGCAGCGTGTTTTTTTATGGATGTGCATGACACTAAGGTAAAAATGGTATTGCATGCTTGATCGACCATGCAAAGCATATCCGATGGGCACAATACTTTTCCCACACCTTAACCTAGGTGGTATTGAAATTTTCTCAAAGAGGCACACCCATCTGATAAGTACTTGGTCAGAGAACATACCTAAGGCATGTTTTTTGGCGGATGTGCATATCACTACAGGAAAAACGTTGTATAATGCGTAATCGACCATGCAGAGCATATCCGATGGTGACAATACTTTGCATGCATCTCAACCTAGTTGAAACGGAGTTGCGTGCAAACTGGAGTCCCCATCCAATAAGTACTTGTTTGATTAACACACCTAGGACTGTGTTTTTTCATGGTTGTGCATGACACTAAGGCAAAAATGGTGTTTTATGCTTGATCAACAATGCAAAGCATATCTGATGGGCACAATACTTTGCACACACCTTCAACTAGGTGGAATTGACTTACATGCAAAGTGGCACATGCATCCCATAAGTACATGATCGGATAACATACCTAGCAGCGTGATTTTTTACGAATGTGCATGACACTAGAGCAAAAATAGTATTTAATGCCTCGATCGACCATGCAAAGGATATCCGAATCTGAACACAACACTTTTCCTATGCCTCAACGTAGGTGGTATTGAAATGTTCTCAAAGAGGCACACCCATCCGATAAGTACTTGGTCAGATAACACACCTAAGGGCGTGTTTTCTTGCAGATGTGCATATCACTAGGGGAAAAACGATGTATAATGCGTGATCGGCCATGCAAAGCATATCCGATGGTTACAATACTTTGCATGCACCTCAACCTAGATGAAAGATACTCGCGTGCAAAGTGGAGCCCCCATCTGATAAGTACTTGTTTGAATAACGCACCTAGGACCGTGTTTTTTTATGGTTGTGCATTACACTAAGGCAAAAACGGTGTTTTATGCTTGATCCACAATGCAGAGCATATCCTATGGGCACAATACTTTGCACACACCTTCAACTAGCTGGAATTGCATTACATGCAAAGTGGCATTCCCATTGCATAAGTACTTGATTGGATAACACACCTAGCAGCGTGTTTTTTTTACGGATGTGCATGACACTAGGGCAAAAATGGTATTTAATGCTCGATCGACCATGCAAAGCATATCCAATGGGCACAATAATTTTCCTACGCCTTGACCTAGTTGGTATTGAAATGTTCTCAAAGCAGCACACCCATCCGATAAGTACTTGGTCAGATAACATACCTACCGACGTGTTTTTTTGCCAATGTGCATATCACTACCGGAAAGACATTGTATAATGTGTAATCGACAATGCAGAGCATATCCGATGGTGACAATACTTTGCATGCATCTCAACCTAGTTGAAACGGACTTGTGTGCAAAGTGGAGCCCCCATCTAATAAGTACTTCTTTGATTAACACACCTAGGACCGTGTTTTTTCATGGTTGTGCATGACACTAAGGCAAAAACGGTGTTTTATGCTTGATCGACAATGCAAGGCATATTCGATGGGCACAATACTTTACACACACCTTCAACTAGGTGGAATTGACTTACATGCAAAGTGGCACTCCCATCCCATAAGTGCTTGATCGTATAACATACCTAGGTGGTATTGAAATGTTCTCAAAGACGCACACCCATCCGATAAGTACTTGGTCAGATAACATACCTAAGGGCGTGTTTTTTTGTGGATGTGCATATCACTAGGGGAAAAACCGTGTATAATGCGTGATCGACCATGCAAAGCATATCTGATGGTGACAATACTTTGCACCCACCTCAACCTAGTTGAAAGCGACTTGTGTGCAAAGTGGATCCCCCATCGGATAAGTACTTATTTGATTAACACACCTAGGACCGTGTTTTTACATGGTTGTGCATGACACTAAGGCAAATACGGTGTTTTATGCTTGATCGACAATGCAAAGCATATCTGATGGGCAAAATACTTTGCACACACCTTCAACTAGGTGGAATTGACTTACATGCAAAGTGGACTTCGCATCGCATAAGTACTTGGTCGGATAACACACCTAGCAGCGTGTTTTTTTATGGATGTGCATGACACTAAGGCAAAAATGGTATTTAATGCTCGATCCACCATGCAAAGCATATCGGATGGGCACAATAATCTTCCTACACCTTAACCTAGGTGGTATTGAAATTTTCTCAAAGAGGCACACCCATCTGATAAGTACTTGGTTAGATAACATACCTAAGGGCGTGTTTTTTTGCGGATGTGCATATCACTACGGGAAAAACGTTGTATAATGCGTAATCGACCATGCAGAGCATATCCAATGGTGACAATACTTTGCACGCATCTCAACCTAGTTGAAACGGACTTGCGTGCAAACTGGAGCCCCCATCCGATAAGTACTTGTTTGATTAACACACCTAGGACCGTGTTTTTTCATGGTTGTGCATGACATTAAGGCAAAAACGATGTTTTATGCTTGATCAACAATGCAAAATAGATCCGATGGGCACAATACTTTGCACACACCTTCAACTAGTTAGAATTGAATTACATGCAAAGTGGCGCACCCATCCCATAAGTGCTTGATCAGATAAAAAACCTAGTATCGTGTTTTTTTACGGATGTGCATGACAGTAGAGCAAAAATAGTATTTCATGCTCGATCGACCATGCAAAGGATATCCGATGGGCACAACACTTTTCCTACACCTCAACCTAGGTGGTATTGAAATGTTCTCAAAGAGGCACACCCATCCGATAAGTACTTGGTCAGATAACACACCTAAGGGCGTGTTTTTTTGCGGATGTGCATATCACTACGGAAAAAATGGTGTATAATGCGTGATCGACCATGCAAAGCATATGCGATGGTGACAATACTTTGCACCCATCTCAATGTAGTTGAAACGGATTTGCGTGCAAAGTGCAGCCCCCATCCGATAAGTACTTGTTTGAATAACATAGCTAGGGTCGTGTTTTTATATGGTTGTGCATGAAACTAAGGCGAAAACGATGTTTTATGCTTGATCGACAATGCAAAGCATATCTGATGGGCACAATAATTTGCACACACCTTCAACTAGGTGGAATTGACTTACATGCAAAGTGGACTTCCCATCGCATAAGTACTTGATCGGATAACACACCTAGCAGCGTGTTTTTTTATGGATGTGCATGACACTAAGGCAAAAATGGTATTTAATGCTCGATTCTTAACCTAGGTGGTATTGAAATGTTCTCAAAGAGGCACACCCATCCGATAAGTACTTGGTCAGATAACATACCTAAGGCATATTTTTTTGTGGATGTGGATATTACTACGGGAAAAATGTTGTATAATGCGTAATCGACCATGTAGAGCATATTCGATGGGGACAATACTTTGCACGCATCTCAACCTAGTTGAAACCGAGTTGCGTGCAAACTGGAGCCCCCATCCAATAAGTACTTGTTTGATTAACACACCTAGGACCGTGTTTTTTCATGGTTGTGCATGACACTAAGGCAAAAACGGTGTTTTATGCTTGATCGACAATGCAAAGCATATTCGATGGGCACAATACTTTGCACACACCTTCAACTAGGTGGAATTGAATTACATGCAAAGTGGCACACCCATCCGATAAGTACTTGGTCAGATAACACACCTAAGGGCATGTTTTTTTGCGGATGTGCATATCACTAGGGAAAAAACGATGTATAATGCGTGATCGGCCATGCAAAGCATATCCGATGGTCACAATACTTTGCATGCACCTCAGCCTAGATGAAAGATACTTGCGTGCAAAGTGGAGCCCCCATCGGATAAGTACTTGTTTGAATAACACACCTAGGACCGTGTTTTTTTATGGTTGTGCATTACACTAAGGCAAAAACGGTGTTTTATTCTTGATCCACAATGCAAAGCATATCCGATGGGCAGAATACTTTGCACACACCTTCAACTAGGTGGAATTGAATTACATGCAAAGTGGCATTCCCATCGCATAAGTACTTGATCGAACAACACACCTAGCAGCGTGTTTTTTTACGAATGTGCATGACACTAAGGCAAAAATGGTATTTAATGCCTGATCGACCATGCAAAGCATATCCGATGGGCATAATACTTTTCCTACGCCTTAACCTAGGTAGTATTGAAATGTTCACAAAGAGGCACACCCATCCGATAAGTACTTGGTCAGATAACATACCTAACGGCGTGTTTTTTTGCGGATGTGCATATCACTAGGGGAAAAATGGTGTATAATGCATGATCGGCCATACAAAGCATATCCGATGGTAACAATACTTTGGATGCACCTCAACCTAGTTGAAAGCGACTTGCGTGCATGGTGGAGCCCCCATCCGATAAGTACTTGTTTGATTAACACACCTAGGACCGTGTTTTTTCATGGTTGTGCATGACACTAAGGCAAAAGCGGTGTTTTATGCTTGATCGACAATGCAAAGCATATCTGATGGGCACAATACTTTGCACACACCTTCAACCAGGTGGAATTGACTTACATGCAAATTGGACTTCCCATCGCATAAGTACTTGATCGGATAACACACCTAGCAGCGTGTTGTTTTATGGAGGTGGTATTGAAATGTTCTCAAAGAGGCACACCTATCCAATAAGTACTTGGTCAGATAACATACCTAAGGCGTGTTATTTTGCGGATGTGCATATCACTACGGGAAAAACATTGTATAATGCATAATCGACCATGTAGAGCATATCCGATGGTGACAATACTTTGCACGCATCTCAACCTAGTTGAAACGGAGTTGCGTGCAAACTGGAGCCCCCATACAATAAGTACTTGTTTGATTAACACACCTAGGACCGTGTTTTTTCATGGTTGTGCATGACACTAAGGTAAAAACGGTGTTTTATGCTTGATCAACAATGCAAAGCATATCTGATGGGCACAATACTTTGCACATACCTTCAACTAGGTGGAATTGACTTACATGCAAAGTGGCACATGCAACCCATAAGTACTTGATCGGATAACATACCTAGCAACGTGATTTTTTACAAATGTGCATGACACTAGAGAAAAAATAGTATTTAATGCTCGATCGACCATGCAAAGGATATCCGATGGACACAACACTTGGTCAGATAACATACCTACTGGCGTGTTTTTTTGCCGATGTGCATATCACTACTGCAAAAACGTTGTATAATGTGTAATCGACCATGCAGAGCATATCGGATGGTGACAATACTTTGCATGCATCTCAACCTAGTTCAAACGGACTGGTGTGCAAAGTGGAACACCCATCCGATAAGTACTTCTTTGATTAACACACCTAGGACCGTGTTTTTTTATGGTTGTGCATGACACTAAGGCAAAAACGGTGTTTTATGCTTGATCGACAATGCAAAGCATATTCAATGGGCACAATACTTTGCACACACCTTCAACTAGGTGGAATTGACTTACATGCAAAGTGCCACTCCCATCCCATAAGTGCTTGATCGTATAACATACCTAGCAGCGTGTTTTTTTACGGATGTGCATGACACTAGAGCAAAAATAGTATTTAATGCCCGATCGACCATGCAAAGGATATCCAATGGGCACAACACTTTTCCTATGCCTCAACCTAGGTGGTATTGAAATGTTCTCAAAGAGGCACACCCATCCGATAAGTACTTGGTCAGATAACACACCTAAGGGCGTGTTTTTTTCCGGATGTGCATATCACTAGGGAAAAAACGGTGTATAATGCGTGATCGACCATGCAAAGCATATCCGATGGTGACAATACTTTGCTCGCACCTCAAGGTAGTTGAAAGGGACTTGCGTGCAAAGTGGAGCCCGCATCCGATAAGTACTTGTTTGAATAACACTCCTAGGGTCGTGTTTTTATATGGTTCTGCATGACACAAAGTAAAAAACGGTGTTTTATGCTTGATCGACAATGCAAAGCATATCTGATGGACACAATACCTTGCACACACCTTCAACTAGGTGGAATTGACTTACATGCAAAGTGGCATTCCCATCTCATAAGTACTTGATCGGATAACACACCTAGCAGTGTGTTTTTTTTACGGATGTGCATGACACTAAGGCAAAAATGGTATTTAATGCTCGATCGACCATGCAAAGCATATCCGATGGGCACAATACTCTTCCTATGCCTTAATCTAGGTGGTATTGAAATTTTTTTAAAGAGGCACACCGATCCGATACGTACTTGGTCAGATAACATACCTACGGGCGATTTTTTTTGCAGATGTGCATATCACTACGGGAAAAACGTTGTATAATGCGTAATCGACCATGCAGAGCATATCCAATGGTGACAATACTTTGCACGCATCTCAACCTAGTTGAAACGGACTTGCGTGCAAATTGGGTTCCCCATCCGATAAGTACTTGTTTGATTAACACACCTAGGACCGTGTTTTTTCATGGTTGTGCATGACACTAAGGCAAAAACGTGTTTTATGCTTGATCGACAATGCAAAGCATATCCGATGGGCACAATACTTTGCACACACCTTCAACTAGTTGGAATTAACTTATATGCAAAGTGGCGCACCCATCCCATAAGTGCTTGATCGGATAACATACCTAGTAGCGTCTTTTCTTACGGATGTGCATGATAGTAGAGCAAAAATAGTATTTAATGGTCGATCGACCATGCAAAGGATATCCCATGGGCACAGCACTTTTCCTACACCTCAACCTAGGTGGTATTGAAATGTTCTCAAAGAGGCACACCCATCCGATAAGTACTTGGTGAGATAACACACCTAAGGGCATGTTTTTTTGCGGATGTGCATATCACTACGGGAAAAACGGTGTATAATGCGTGATCGGCCATGCAAATCATATCCGATGGTGAAAATACTTTGCACGCTCTTCAACCTAGTTGAAACAGACTTGCGTGCAAAGTGAAGCCGCCATCCGATAAGTACTTGTTTGAATAACACACCTAGGACCGTGTTTTTTCATGGTTGTGCATGACACTAAGGCAAAAACGGTGTTTTATGCTTGATCCACAATGCAAAGCATATTCGATGGGCACAATACTTTCGAAACACCTTCAACTAGGTGGAGTTGAATTACATGCAAAGTGGCATTCCCATCGCACAAGTACCTGATCGGATAACACACCTAGCAGCGTGTTTTTTTACGGATGTGCATGACACTAAGGCAAAAATGGTATTTAATGCCTGCTCGACAATGCAAAGCATATCCGATGGGCACCATACTTTTCCTACGGCCTAACCTAGGTGGTATTGAGATGTTCTCAAAGAGGCACACCCATCAGATAAGTACTTGGTCAGATAACATACCTAAGGGTGTGTTTTTTTGCGAATGTGCATATCACTAGGGGAGAAACGGTGTATAATGCGTGATCGGCCATGCAAAGCATATCCGATGGTCACAATACTTTGCACGCACCTCAACCTAGTTGAAAACGACTTGCGTGCAAAGTGGAGCTCCCATCCGATAAGTACTTGTTTGATTAACACACCTAGGACCGTGTTTTTTCATGGTTGTGCATGACACTAAGGAAAAAACGGTGTTTTATGCTTGATCGACAATGCAAAGCATATCTGATGGGTACATTACTTTGCACACATCTTCAACTAGGTGGAATTGACTTACATGCAAAGTGGCACGCCCATGTCATAAGTGCTTGATCGGATAACATACCTAGCAGCGTGTTTTTTAACAGAGGTGCATGACACTAGAGCAAAAATAGTATTTAATGCTCGTCGACCATGCAAAGGATATCCGATGGGCACAAAAGTTTTCCTACGCCTCAACATAGGTGGTATTTAAATGTTCTCAAAGAGGCACACCCATCCGAGAAGTACTTGGTCAGATAACACACTTAAGGGCGTGTTTTTTTGCGGATGTTCATATCACTAGGGAAAAAACAGTGTATAATGCGTGATCGACCATGCAAAGCATATCCGATGGTAATAATAATTTGCACGCACCTCAATTTAGTTGAAACATACTTGTGTGCAAAGTGGAGCCCCCATCCGATAAGTACTTGTTTGATTAACACACCTAGGACCGTGTTTTTTCATGGTTGTGCATGACACTAAGCCAAAAACGGTGTTTTATGCTTGATCGACAATCCAAAGCATATCTGATGGGCACAATACTTTGCATACACGTTCAACTAGGTGGAATTGACTTACATGCAAAGTGGCACGCCCATCCCATAAGTGCTTGATCGTATAACATACCTAGCAGCGTGTTTTTTTACGAATGTGCATGACATTAAAGCAAAAATAGTATTTAATGCTCGATCGACCATGCAAAGGATATCCGATGGGCACAACACTTTTCCTATGCCTCAACCTAGGTGGTATTGAAATTTTCTCAAAGAGGCACACCCATCTGATAAGTACTTGGTCAGATAACACACGTAAGGGTGTGTTTTTTTCGGATGTGCATATCACTAGGGGAAAAACGATGTATAATACGTGATCGGCCATGCAAAGCATATCCGATGGTCACAATACTTTGCATGCATCTCAATCTAGTTGAAAGATACTTGTGTGCAAAGTGGAGCCCCCATCTGATAAGTACTTGTTTGAATAACACACCTAGCACCGTGTTTTTTTCCCGGGGGATTTAGAGGGGGAAACTTATGATATCACGTGAGTGTATAATAGGGGGTTTTTTTGAAATGAGGCATAAGCTTATACATTAGGGGTGGGGGCCCTTTTTTTCCCCCCAATATTGAATTTAAGCTAGGGGGACCATGTCATATTTAAGAAGGGGGGACAT
The DNA here is from genome assembly GCF_047967505.1 of Dipteris shenzhenensis. Taxonomy (NCBI): domain Eukaryota; kingdom Viridiplantae; phylum Streptophyta; class Polypodiopsida; order Gleicheniales; family Dipteridaceae; genus Dipteris; species Dipteris shenzhenensis. The sequence goes on along the minus strand of NC_141600.1, from coordinate 42,313,132 downwards.
AATATAGGTTACCTTGGGTAACTAGTCCAAACAAGTTTGATTTTGTGTATGGTTTTAAATAGTCATAGGGAAAGTAACCTAAATTTGCTTATTGTGTAATCTAAATGCTTGAGAAAGAATGTAGATTTAAGGAAAGGGGGGGACATAATGGAATTTTGGTGGTATCTTATAAGCTTAAATAGGGGTGTTTTATCATCCTATGTGGATCTTAAATAGGGGGTTTTCTTGAAGTTCATGCACGCAGGTGACGTCCCCCTTTAATGAAGAGTGAATCCCCCGGGGTTTTTTTATGGTTGTGCATTACACTAAGGCAAAAATGGTGTTTTATGCTTTATCAACAATGCAAAGCATATCCGATGGGCACAATACTTTGCACACACCTTAAACTAGGTGGAATTGAATTACATGCAAAGTAGCATTTCCATCGCATAAGTACTTGATCGGATAACACACCTAGCAGCGTGTTTCTTTACGGATGTGCATGACACTAAGGCAAAAATGGTATTTCATGCTCGATCAACCATGCAAAGCATATCCTATGGGCACAATACTTTTCCTACGCCTTAACCTAGGTGGTATTGAAATGTTCTCAAAGAGGCACACACATCCGATAAGTACTTGGTGAGATAACATACCTAAGGGCATGTTTTTTTGCCGATGTGCATAATACTACCATAAAAACGTTGTATAATGTGTAATCTACCATGCAGAGCATATCCGATGGTGACAATACTTTGCACGCATCTCAACCTAGTAGAAGCAGACTTGCGTGCAATGTGGAGCCCCCATCCTATAAATACTTCTTTGATTAACACACCTAGGACCGTCTTTTTTCATGGTTGTGCATGACACTAAGGCAAACACGATGTTTTATGCTTGATCGACAATGCAAAGCATATCCGATGGGCACAATACTTTGCACACAACTTCAACTAGTTGGAATTGACTTACATGCAAAGTGGCACTCCCATCCCATAAGTGCTTGATCGGATAACATACCTAGCAGTGTGTTTTTTAATGGATGTGCATGACACTAGAGCAAAAATAGTATTTAATGCTCAATCGACCATGCAAAGGATATCTGATGGGCACAACACTTTTCCTACGCCTCAACCTAGGTAGTATTGAAGTGTTCTCAAAGAGGCACACCCATCTGATAAGTACTTGGTCAGATAACACACCTAAGGGCGTGTTTTTTTGCGGATATGCATATCACTAGGAAAAAAACGAAGTATAATGCATGATCGACCATGCAAAGCATATCCGATGGTGATAATACTTTGCACACACCTCAACATAGTTGAAACCAACTTGCGTGCAAAGTGGAGCCCCCATCCGATAAGTACTTGTTTGAATAACACACCTAGGGGCATGTTTTTATATGGTTGTGCATGAGACTAAGGCAAAAATGGTGTTTTATGCTTGATCGACAATGCAAAGCATATCCGATGGGCACAATACTTTGTACACACCTTCAACTAGGTGGAATTGACTTACATGCAAAGTGGAATTTCCATCGCATAAGTACTTGATCGGATAACACACCTAGCAGTGTGTTTTTTTACGGATGTGCATGACACTAAGGTAAAAACTCGGTAAAAATGGTATTTAATGCTCGATCGACCATGCAAAGCATATCCGATGGTGACAATACTTTGCACGCATCTCAACCTAGTTGAAACAAACTTGCGTGCAATGTGGAGCCCCCATTGGATAAGTACTTGTTTGAATAATACACCTAGGACCGTCTTCTTTTATGATTGTGCATGACACTAAGGCAAAAACGGTGTTTTATGCTTGATCGACAATGCAAAGCATATCCGATGGGTACAATAGTTTGCACACACCTTCAACTAGGTGGAATTGACTTACATGCAAAGTGGCATTCCCTTTGCATAAGTACTTGATCGGATAACACACCTAGCAGCGTGTTCTTTTATGGATGTGCATAACACTAAGGCAAAAATGGTATTTAATGCTCGATCGACCATGCAAAGCATATCCGATGGGCACAATACTTTTCCTATGCCTTAACCTAGGTGGTATTGAAATGTTCTCAAAGAGGCACACCCATCCGATAAGTACTTGGTTAGATAACATTCCTAAGGATGTGTTTTTTTGCGGATGTGCATATCACTACAGGAAAAACGTTGTATAATGCGTAATCGGCCATGCAGAGCCGATGGAGACAATACTTTGCACGCATCTCAACCTAGTTGAGAGGGACTTGCATGCAAAGTGGAGCCCCCATTCGATAAGTACTTGTTTGATTAACACACCTAGGACCGTGTTTTTTAATGGTTGTGCATGACACTAAGGCAAAAACGGTGTTTTATTCTTGATCGACAATGCAAAGCATATCCGATGGGCACAATACCTTGCACACACCTTCAAATAGGTGGAATTGACTTACATGCAAAGTGGCACGCCCATCCCATAAGTGATTGATAAGATAAGATACCTAGCAGTGTGTTTTTTTCGGATGTGCAGGATGTTAGAGCAAAAATAGTATTTAATGCTCGATCGACCATGCAAAGGATATTCGATGGGCACAATACTTTTCGTACACCTCAACCTAGGTGGTATTGAAATGTTTTAAAAGATGCACACCCATCCGATAAGTACTTGGTCAGATAACACACCTAACGGCGTGTTTTTTTGCGGATGTGCATATGACTAGGGAAAAAACAGTGTATAATGCAAGACTGGCCATGCAAAGCATATCTGATGGTGACAATACTTTGCACACATTCAACCTAGTTGAAATGGACTTGGGTGCAAAGTGGAGCCCCCATCCGATAAGTACTTATTTGATTAACACACCTAGGACCGTGTTTTTTCATGGTTCTGCATGACACTAAGGCAAAAACGATGTTTTATGCTTGATCGACAATGTAAAGCATATCTGATGGGCACAATACTTTGCACACACCTTCAACTAGGTGGAATTGACTTACATGCAAAGTGGCACGCCCATCCCATAACTGTTTGATCGGATAACATACCTAGCAGCGTGTTTTTTTACGGATGTGCATGACACTAGAGCAAAAATAGTATTTAATGCTCGATCGACCATGCAAATGGTATCTGATGGGCACAACACTTCTCCTACGCTGCAACCTAGGTGGTATTGAAATGTTCTCAAAGAGGCACACCCATCCGATAAGTACTTGGTCAGATAACACACTTAAGGGCGTGTTTTTTTGCGGATGTGCATATCACTAGGAAAAAAATGGTGTATAATGCGTGATCGACGATGCAAAGCATATCTGATGGTGACAATAATTTGCACGCACCTCAACATAGTTGAAACATACTTGTGTGCAAAGTGGAGGCCCCATCCGATAAGTACTTGTTTGATTAACACACCTAGGACCGTGTTTTTTCATGGTTGTGCATGACACTAAGGAAAAAACAGTGTTTTATTGTTGATCCACAATGCAAAGCATATCCGATGGGCATAATACTTTGCACACACCTTCAACTAGATGGAATTGACTTACATGCAAAGGGGGATGCCCATCCCATAAGTGCTTGATCGGATATCATACCTAGCAGCGTGTTTTTTGCCGGATGTGCATGACACTAGAGCAAAAATAGTATTTAATGCTCGATCGACCATGCAAAGGATATCCGATGGGCACAACACTTTCCCTGTGCCTCAACCTAGGTGGTATTGAAGTGTTCTCAAAGAGGCACACCCATACAATAAGTACTTGGTCAGATAACACACCTAAGGGCGTGTTTTTTTGCGGATGTGCATATCACTAGGGAAAAAACGGTGTATAATGCGTGATCGACCATTCAAAGCATATCCAATGGTGACAATACTTTGCACGCACCTCAATGTAGTTGAAACAGACTTGCGTGCAAAGTGAAGCCCCCGTCCGATAAGTACTTGTTTGAATAACACACCTAGGGCTGTGTTTTTATATGGTTGTGCATGACACTAAGGCAAAAACGGTGTTTTATGCTTGATCCACAATGCAAAGCATATCCGATGGGCACAATACTTTGCACACACCTTCAACTAGGTGAAATTGACTTACATGCAAAGTGGCATTCCCATCGCATAAGTAGTTGATCGAATAACACACCTACAGCGTGTTTTTTTACGGATGTGCATGACACTAAGGTAAAAATGGTATTTAATGCTCGATCGACCATGCAAAGCATATCCTATGGTGACAATACTTTGCACGCATCTCAACCTAGTTGAAACAAACATGCGTGCAAAGTGGAGCCCCCATTGGATAAGTGCTTGTTTGAATAATACACCTAGGACCGTGTTCTTTTATGATTGTGCATGACACTAAGGCAAAAACGGTGTTTTATGCTTGATCGACAATGCAAAGCATATCCGATGGGCACAATACTTTGCACACACCTTCAACTAGGTGAAATTGACTTACATGCAAAGTGGCATTCCCTTCGCATAAGTACTTGATCGGATAACAAACCTAGCAGCGTGTTTTTTTACGGATGTGCATGACACTAAGGAAAAATTGGTATTTAATGCTCGATCGACCATGCAAAGCATATCCGATGGGCACAATACTTTTCCTATGCCTTAACCTAGGTGGTATTGAAATGTTCTCAAAGAGGCACACCCATCCGATAAGTACCTGGTCAGATAACATTCCTAAGGATGTGTTTTTTTGCGGATGTGCATATCACTACGGGAAAAACGTTGTATAATGCGTAATCGACCATGCAGAGCATATCCGATGGAGACAATAATTTGCACGCATCTAAGCATCTAGCATGCCACCCAAGAGACGTAGCCCCCCAGAACCATAGAAATCTTTGTTTCAGTGAGAGGCCCACACCTAGAGGGGCCCCCAAGTATCTAATCACCTCTCCCCTCGAGACTATGTTACTTGTAAACTGATCCAACCAATTAGGCTTCTCCCCACCGTTTATTCTCATCACAAAGGACTTGCCCCAGTTGCATCTCGAGCCAAACAATGCACAAAATCGGTCCAAAACCCTGACCAGATCGGCAACACTTGTTTGGCATTCTTCAGACATAGTCACCATGTCATCAGCAAAGAATTGAGGGCAAAACTGCTCCCCTGTTGGTAATCTCAACCCTTTAATGTCTCGGAGCTCTAGGCCTTTCTTTATCCCAAAAATCAGAGGGACTATGCCCACATCAAAAAGTAGAGCCTCACAGATTTGCATAAATAAAATCTTGCCAACTGCCCCACTGTTAATGCAAAGAATCGCCGAGGCATCCACAAACAAGGGGCTCACCATGTCACATAAATTTTTTCCAGACCCAAGTCTCTCAAGTACTTTGAGCAGCTAATCCCATCTAATCCGATCATAAGCTTTATCCATGTCGAAGCCCAACAAAACCGCCTTGGTCATGGACTTGGATAGTAGCAACATCCACATTCAAAATGTTTTCAAGTATGTCCCTCCCTTGAATAAATCCTTTCCGTTCACCATCCACTACTTTGGAACACACATCTCTCACTCTATTTGCCAAAGCTTTGGAAGGTAGGGACGTGGCGTCAAATTAATTTATTAATTAGTTATGGGAGGGATTTCGAAACGTTTTTTAATGGTTGTGCATGACACTAAGGCAAAAACGGTGTTTTATTCTTGATTGACAATGCATAGCATATCCGATGGGCACAATACCTTGCACACATATCCGGTGGAATTGACTTACATGCAAAGTGGTACACCCATCCCATAAGGGATTGATCAGATAATGCAAAGGATATCCGATGGGCACAACACTTTTCCTACGCCTCAACCTAGGTGGTATTGAAATGTTTTAACAGATGCACACCCATCCGATAAGTACTTGGTCAGATAACACACCTAAGGGCGTGTTTTTTTGCGGATGTGCATATGACTAGGGAAAAAACTCTGTATAATGCAAGACCGGCCATGCAAAGCATATCTGATGGTGACAATACTTTGCGCGCATCTCAACCTAGTTGAAATGGACTTGCGTGCAAGGTGGAGCCCCCATCTGATAAGTACTTGTTTGATTAACACACTTAGGACCGTGTTTTTTCATGGTTGTGCATGACATTAAGGCAAAAACGGTGTTTTATGCTTGATTGACAATGTAAAGCATCTTTGATGGGCACAATACTTTGCACACACCTTCAACTAGGTGGAATTGACTTACATGCAAAGTGGCACGCCCATCCCTTTAGTGCTTGATCGGATAACATACCTAGCAGCGTGTTTTTTTACGAATGTGCATGACATTAGAGCAAAAATAGTATTTAATGCTCGATCGACCATGCAAATGGTATCCGATAGGCACAACACTTCTCCTACGCCGCAACCTAGGTGGTATTGAAATGTTCTCAAAGAGGCACACCCATCCGATAAGTACTTGGTCAGATAACACACTTAAGGGCGTATTTTTTTGCGGATGTGCATATCACTAGGGAAAAAATGGTGTATAATGCGTGATCGACGATGCAAAGCATATCTGATGGTGACAATAATTTGCACGCACCTCAAAGTAGTTGAAACATACTTGTGTGCAAAGTGGAGCCCCCATCCGATAAGTACTTGTTTGATTAACACACCTAGGACCGTGTTTTTTCATGGTTGTGCATGACACTAAGGAAAAAACGGTGTTTTATGCTTGATCCACAATGCAAAGCATATCCGATGGGCACAATACTTTGCACAAACCTTCAACTAGGTGGAATTGACTTACATGCAAAGTGGAATGCCCATCCCATAAGTGCTTGATCGGATATCATACCTAGCAGCGTGTTTTTTGCCGGATGTGCATGACACTAGAGCAAAAATTGTATTGAATGCTCGATCAACCATGCAAAGGATATCCGATGGGCACAACACTTTCCCTATGCCTCAACCTAGGTGGTATTGAAGTGTTCTCAAAGAGGCATACCCATCCAATAAGTACTTGGTCAGATAACACACCTAAGGACGTGTTTTTTTGCGGATGTGCATATCACTAGGGAAAAAAGGGTGTATAATGCGTGATCGACCATTCAAAGCATCCAATGGTGAAAATACTTTGCACACACCTCAATGTAGTTGAAACAGACTTGCGTGCAAAGTGAAGCCCCCGTCCGATAAGTACTTGTTTGAATAAAACACACCTAGGGCTGTGTTTTTATATGGTTGTGCATGGCACTAAGGCAAAAACGGTGTTTTATGCTTGATCCACAATGCAAAGCATATCCGATGGGCACAATACTTTGCACACACCTTCAACTAGGTGGAATTGACTTACACGCATTCCCATCGCATAAGTACTTGATCGAATAACACACCTAGCAGTGTGTTTTTTTACGGATCTGCATGACACTAAGGCAGAAATGGTATTTAATGCTCGATCGACCATGCAAAGCGCCTTAATCTAGGTGGTATTGAAATGTTCTCAAAGAGGCACACCCATCCGATAAGTACTTGGTCAGATAACATACCTAAGGGCGTGTTTTTTTGCGGATGTGCATATCACTACGGGAAAAACGTTGTATAATGCGTAATCGACCATGCATAGCTTATCCGATGGTGACAATACTTTGCACGAATCTCAAAATAGTTGAAACGGACTTGTGTGCAAAGTGGAGACCCCATCCGATAACTACTTGTTTGATTAACACACTTAGGACCGTGTTTTTTCATGGTTAAGCATGACACTAAGCCAAAACGGTGTTTTATGCTTGATCGACAATGCAAAGCTTATCTGATGGGCACAATACTTTGCACACACCTTCAGCTAGGTGGAATTGACTTACATGCAAAGTGGCACGCCCATCCCATAAGTGCTTGATCGGATAACATACCTAGCAGCGTGTTTTTTACGGATGTGCATGACACTAGAGCAAAAATAGTATTTAATGCTCGATCGACCATGCAAAGGATATCCGATGGGCACAACACTTTTCCTACGCCTCAAACTAGGTGGTATTGAAATGTTCTCAAAGAGGCACAGCCATCCGATAAGTACTTGGTCAGATAACACACCTAAGGGCGTGTTTTTTTGCGGATGTGCATATCACTAGGGAAAAAACGGTGTATAATGCGTGATCGATCATGCAAAGCATATCCGATGGTGACAATACTTTGCATGCACCTCAATGTAGTTGAAACGGGCTTACATGCAAATTGGAGCCCCCATCCGATAAGTACTTGTTTGATTAACACAGTTAGGACCGTGTTTTTTCAGGGTTGTGCGTGACACTAAGCCAAAAAAAGTGTTTTATACTTGATCGACAATGCAAAGCATATCGGATGGGCACAATAGTTTGAACACACCTTCAACTAGGAGGAATTGACTTACATGCAAAGTGGCACGCCCATCCCATAAGTGCTTGATCGTATAACATACCTAGTAGCGTGTTTTTTTACGGATGTGCATGACACTAGAGCAAAAATAGTATTTAATGCTCGATCGACCATGTAAAGGATATCCGATGGGCACAACACTTTTCCTACACCTCAACCTAGGTGGTATTGAAATGTTCTCAAACAGGCACACCCATCCGATAAGTACTTGGTGAGATAACACACCTAAGGGCGTGTTTTTTTCGGATGTGCATATCACTAGGGGAAAAACGATGTATAATGCGTGATCGGCCATGCAAAGCATATCCGATGGTCACAATACGTTGCATGCACCTCAATCTAGTTGAAACATACTTTCGTGCAAAGTGGAGCCCCCATCTGATAAGTACTTAATTGAATAACACACCTAGGACCATGTTTTTTTATGGTTGTGCATTACACTAAGGCAAAAACGGTGTTTTATGCTTGATCCACAATGCGATGAAGTTTTGGGTTGCAAAAGTAGTTGATGTGCAAAGAGATGACCAAGGGAGAGCTACAACATTTACAGCGGTATGGTATGAGCCAAAGGGCAGGAAGGAGAATATGGATAACAACACATTGTATACTAATTGTATAATGAAGGAGTGGATCCCAAATGATGAAGCGGTCTCTCAAGTTTCGACGGAGAAAATCATAGTGTCTTGGCATTCAAGGGCAAAGAAATCAAAGAAGCCCATGGGATATGAGGTAGAAGGCAAAATAAAAATACCACAGCAAAGTATTTTGCATATACATGAATTTTTAAGGATGCTCGCCATGGAGGAAGTAGAAGGAGACAGCGCAAATGAAGAATGTCCATGATTAAAGCTTTGTATTGAAGTCCATTGAAGGATTTTATTTGGGTACTAGGCAAGAAGCCAATTCAAGCCAATTCATCACCTCCTATGCCAAATGAGAGTCAAAATATGCACTAGATGTCACCCAAGGGTCAAGGCTTGGCAAGACAATAGGGAGTTAATGCCGATGGCACTTGGCAAGGGACTATCACATTGAGCAATAAGACAATGGGGAGTCAATGCACCCAAGTGGCAAGGCTTGGCAAGACAAGTGGGAGTTAATGCAGATGGCACCTGTATTTTGCACTGGATGTCACCCAAGGGTCAAGGCTTTGGCAAGACAATAGGGAGTTAATGCAGATGGCACCTGGCAAGGGAAGTCCTATCACATTGAGCAATAAGACAATGAGAAGACAATGGGGAGTCAATGCACCCAAGGGGCAAGGCTTGGCAAGACAAGTGGGAGTTAATGTAGATGGCACCTGGCAAGGGACTGTCGTGACATTGAGCAATAAGACAATGGGGAGTCAAATTATGCAGATGGCACGAATTGAAGCTCTTTAAGAGCAACAATTTAAATTGTAAACATATGTTCAATCTGTATCATTGTGGATATAAAGACTCTAGCTGAGAGCAATGTCTCTCAATGTAATCATATAATAATAGCTATAATTACTATTATACCTCTTTGGGGCAATACAAAACTTGGGTCTTATGGCATCATGTCTTTTTTCTATTTATTAAAAGTTTTAAAAATTTTGTGCATATTGTGAGTGACAATGTTATTTTCATGAAATATTTAAGTCTCCTTTCATGGATTTATAAATTTATCACGTCAAGGAAAAATATTAAAAATAATTAAATTAACAAATAACTTAGGTATAGCTAGAATTTCTAATATAGGATTATTTCAAATTCTTGCATGTTGGTGCAAAAATATAGATTGAAAAAACAATATTTTTATGTGAATATGATAGTGCCACAAAGTGAACTTTTGATTTGGGAAGAATATTTTCAGAATGTAAAATTTTGATTTGGGAAGGATATTTTCACAAAGTAAACTTTTCATTTGCGAAGGATTTTTGGGCTTCATCCAAAAACAACAGAAAAAGTCCAAAATTAATAAAATAGGTGTTGTCATGAATCATATAGAATTAGAGGGCATAAGATTCATTGTGTTATAGCTATATATAGCTCTCCCTAACTTGAACTAGGTCTCACCTATATATGTGTAACTAGTGATCAATATGAATCAGTCTTTGGGAGTCTATTTGGTGTGTCTATCATCTCTTCTTCTTCTCTCTCAACATGGTATCAGAGCTACAAAGGTCTTGCTATTGTATGCTCAGTGTAATGAAGAAAAATAGGAAGTATTAGTTATTGATTTGATTACATAGTATCTCATCGCTTATTTTCTCGTCAATTTTGACATGTCTAACTTGATGTGGTTTTTTGGAGGTATTCTGGTGCGAATTAGAGAAAGTTATCAGTGGAAAATGGATCGTGGATCGAAGTGCAGAGCATAGCTCTCGTTGTGCTCTTCGTTTTGAGCAGTTAAATGCCCTAATTGGACTTCGGAGCAAAAAGTTAAGTCAGTTTTCGTGCCGACTACTTTTTTCTTGGTTTCGTGATCGGCACGCTCGTACTGCTTTTTGCCAAGAATATCGTGACTTCATGATAAACGTATTGGTTTTGTGATCGGCACAATCGTAGTGTTTTTTGCCAAAAATATATTCGTTTCGTGATCGACATGCTCTGCTTTTCTCCAAAAATATCGTGGTTTCGTGATCAACAAGCTCAAAGCGCTTTCTTCACATGTATGCTATTTCTAGCATACTCCTGTCTCACGTTCTATCCTTTTTTTTTTGGGGGTATATCTTGAGTTCTATATTTTCAGAGTGACATTGTATTCTCGATCATTGACATGAGTTCTAACAAATGTATTCTCCCAAAGTATGATGGCAATGTCTATAATCATCAACGGCTTTCCTTCTGGCCAACGATCTGTTCCTCTGTTTCAAGGACAAGGTTTTCCTAGTTGGAAAGTGAAGATGTTATTGATACTCGAAGGTGATAATCTTTCGGATATTGTTCTTGGTGATCTCGTTTGTCCATCCCAACCTCTTGATGCAACTGCGAATCATGCTCTTGTGACTCAAGGCCCTCTCTTTGAGCAATGGAGATTTGACTCTATTGATTGGCATTCTCATGATAAAGCAGCTCGTTGGTATATTTTATCTGCTCTACATGATTCTCTTATGCTGGATGTATTTTCCCTTTCTTCTTCTCATGCAATATGGGAATATCTCATTGCTACTTTTGAGAAGAAATCTGTCACAGAAATGCTTTATCTTCGTAATTTTTTGAGCACTCTGTACAAAGTTGGAGCTCCTATGACAACTCATATTGACTCATTCAAGAATGTCGTCAATCAACTTGCTGCTGCTGGTGCACCTGCTCCATAAAATCAATTGGTGACCTATCTTCTCAACACAGTCCAGGATCCATTATATGATAATATTGTTACCATCCTTTCCAACAAAAATGAGATTGATTTTGATCAAACATGTATTTCTTTGATTGAGTACACTCAACGACATGAGCATCATAAAGACCCTCATGAATATGTCATGATAACAATGGATGATGCAGATTCAGAGACAACTTGTGTTGCTCGCAAGCATCCTTTCTCCAAATATGGACGTGGTGGTCATCCGTACAGAGGTGGTAATTCTTTTCATCACAAATATCCTGAGAAACATTGTTCTTATTGTAATAAGCATGGTCATGTTATTTGTGATTGTTGGGCGTGGCCTTATGATGAGGAACATGGCGTTACCACTAAGCAACCCCGCTTATCCAATAATTCTCCTTGCGAATATTGTGGTGGAAATCATCCATCCTTTTGGTGTTACAAGAGGCATTATGATCACGAACATACTCAAGCATATGCAACAAGATTCCCATATGCATAAAGAGGCAAATCATATCTGTTCTGATAGACATCTCTCCAGAAAAGATACTTCATGTTTGAGATGGTTCCACTTTTATTGTTGATTCTAGTGCTACTAGTAATATGACATATCAATCTCAATGGTTACATAATTATCATGCTCTTCCTCACAAGAAATTGGTTTATCTTGCTGATGACACTACTTGTCAAGTCATGGGTGTTGGTGATTTATATCTTGGCACTTTTTCTTCAACAAGAGTCTTGCAAGGCATTCTCCATGTTCTAGATCTTCAGAGAAGTCTTCTTTCTATTGCACAACTTGTTGATCTTGGTCTCTTTATTGGCTTTGACCACACACAGTGTTGGATTGAAAAAGATGGACATACCATAGCCGTTGTTCCTTGGAATGGTAACCTCTTTCAACTATTCTTAAATGATGATATTGCTAATGTGGTTATAGCCCCTGGTGATCTGGACTGCAAGCCATGGCATCATCGATTTGTTCATTCGGATTTTGCCAAGCTACTTGCTATAAATCGTCATGATCTTGTGGATGGTATGAATCTCCCAGTTCGTCCTCACATGGGCCTCTGTGAATATTGCGCTCTTGGCAAGCATCATCGAAAACCCTTTCATGCATCTATTTCAACTCATTCATATGCTTTATTGGATCTTGTTCACACTGATACATGCAGACCTTTTCCTCCATCTAAGTCTTTCTACAGGTATTTCATCACTTTCATTGACGATTGGTCAAGATATACAACTGCATTTCTCTTGCAACATAAGTCAGAGGCCTTATCAGTATTCAAGCAATATAAAACTACTGCAGAACTTCATACTGGTTTTCGGATCAAGACCCTTTGTAGTGACAACGGTGGAGAATATATTTCCAATCTTTTTAATGATTATTGCATTGAGTGTGGCATTCATCGTGAATATACTATTCCATACTCTTGAAGGAACTGAAAGGAAGACATATTGAGATCAACAATGAAGGAGAAAGTGTACTTTATTCATGAGAGGAAGTACCAATATATAGGCCAGTGATACATTGTATGTGAGCTCAAGAGAGAGCATCCTAGATCCACAAATCACTCCATTGATCTCTCCATGAATCTAGAGCTCAATCATCCACTAGAACCTTCCACACTCACACCTACTGACTAACACATCATCAATCACACCTACTGCAGGCACACTCACCACATAGGTGGTCACACACATGGACACACAAGCACACACAAACATAGGTATACCTTTATCAATTTGTTCTAACACCCCTCCACAAATTGATGACCTTGACCCCTAGCAGTAGTCTATGGGAAACTTCATGGCTTTTGTGGCACACACATGATCCTAACCTAGACTCACTCTAAGTTGCATTGGTAGTAGACTCATTTGGACACCCTAGCTCCAACATGATCTCACTCCAATTTTGGTCCCTGGTTTACAATCTCTCTTGGAGGTTTCTTGACAAAATGACTAGCAACTCTTACGAAACCCAATACAATCTTTTCAAGGGGTAATCCCATGGCAGAGAACCCTTATTGACCACACAAAAACCCTAAACCTAATGTGGAATGTCTTCATTAATTTATTGAAGTTAAAAGGTATCCTTTGGGGATGCCTCTCTTGTCCTTTTCAAGAGAACCTGGAGTATCAAACTTGATCATCATCATGTATTCAACATGTCCTTTGATCACCAGACCTTCTGATGTATTGTACTTCATAATCTTCTTATCATGCATCCAAGAACATATCTCCATAAAAGAATCACTAGCTAGTATAGCTAGTATATCACCATTGAGGCACATAATGTATTCCTTGATCTTCAGATCTATGCTCATCAAATCACTACTCAAGTGAAGCACATAACCTTTCACCATTACATGCATTTTAGGCAAAGCCAAGGCAGAGAACCTATGAAGAGTATCCATCATATGAGCATCAATATGCATAACATATGCATCATAACAAGTATAAATAGGAGCCAACATACTACAACTCATACCTTTGCATAGGAATATCACTTCATTGGACTTGAGTACCATCAAGACATCCTTCATATGCTTGCATAGACAAAGCATAAATCTCAATGTTGCATAGCATAGTGTATGAAACATGAAGCCATACATAATTATCCTCAAATTTTCCTCAATTGTATGCATAGAGCATATCATCCCCGTATACATGAATATAAATGACTTCCATATCATTCAAACAAGTCTTCCACAGTCAATATACAGAGAGTACAGCTCTGACAATCAACCCTTGAAGAGAATATTGATGTTGACTAAGTCCTTTGACTATGTATGCATGGAAATACTATCAAAACTACAGATAGGACTCAAAGATGGCATAAAATGTTGCTCAAAACTTCTTCAAATGCTCAAAAAAGCAAAAGACCAAAGAATACTGACATATAATTAAAAAACTTGAGCACTAGAACATTGCCAATTGAGATAATCTCTGCCAGCAGATGTAGCAGTTACCCCCCATTTGAGTGGATCAAAGCAGAGGGCAAAATTTGAAGTGCTTACAATAGCAATAAGGGGGCTTTCTAGATAGGATAAAGACCCTTACTAAGGAATATATCCAGTAGAGATCAGGGATGAAATGTCACGCGGCACTTCTCGGGGCAGCAACTTCAAAATTCGATCAAGATATGACAAAATCTCCTCATTCCCTTCATGAAATCCAGCAAGTAGCTCTAGATGTCATCCAGGTGTGGCTAAGAGGGTAGATCAAAATTGTGACTGTAGCAGCCACATCTCGAGATAGTTTTACCGGTAGAATTCATGAAGGCATGGGCTGTAGACGCACAATTTTGGAGATCCCTCTAGTGAAGATGTGCGCCCTAGTGTGGGGAAGTTGCAGCCAGAAGGATTTCAAAATACAACGGTTGGATGAGAAGAATTCGATGCTACAAGCTCAGCCAAGAAGAGGGAAAAATGAAGATGGAGTTGGAAGGGATGAAGAAGGTGATGCCATGACACCTAGGAGGGCTAGCGAGGGTGAAATGGCTCTGATACCAAATGAAGGAACTAAAAGCAAGACATGATGAGATCAACAATGAAGAAGAAAGTGTACTTTATTCATGAGAGGAAGTACCAATATATAGGCCAGTGATACATTGTATGTGAGCTCAAGAGAGAGCATCCTAGATCTACAAATCACTCCACTGATCTCTCCATGAATCTCTCAATCATCCACTAGAACCTTCCACACTCACACCTACTGACTAACACATCATCAATCACACCTACTACAACTCTCCTCAACAAAATGCTCATGCAGAGTGTAAGAATCGCACTTCTCTTGATGCTATGCGATGTATGCTCCTTCATTTTAGATTATCTCGAAGCTTTTGGGCAGAAGCACTTCTGATAGGCATCTTTGTGCAAAATCATCTTGCTACAACTGCACCTTCTAGTCAGATACCAATCATAGCTTGGATAGGGGAGACTCCTTCTATATCACATTTTCAAACTTTTGGTTGCATTGCTTATATTCATGTACCAAAAGAGAACAGAAAAAGCTAGATCTTCCTGGCAAAAAGGTCATATTCATTGGATATTCCCCAAATTCTAAAGGTTATAAATTCTATAATCCCTCTTCTAAGAAGGTGATAATCAACCGTGATGCCATATTCAATGAGCTGTTAATGGGAGGGACATGGTCTACCAAGGATGCAGAGGACACTAAGTCCTTACTTTCTGCCTTTCCTTTTCTATTTGATAATGATTCCACTTTTGATGTCATTACTACTCCTTCATCTCATGGCATCACTGCTACTCCATTTGCAGAGCAATGTGTTGACAATCTTGATTTGCATCCTACACATACACAAGCCTTTGATGATAGTGTTGATATTTATGTTAATCTGCCTATTGATTTTGAACATGGTTCTACTCATGATTGTATTGATGACTTTGAAATCATTGATCATGCAATGGTTACTCATGAAGACCCTACTAATTATACAGAAGCTATCTCTTCTACATAAAAGAGTCAATGGCAAGAGGAAATGGAATCTTGATCTCTAAAAGTACATGGGTTCTTACTGAACTACCTCCTGGTCACACTCTTATCAAATGTAAAACCAAAACCAAAGCTGATGGTTCTTTTGACAAGTTTAAAGCTCGTCTAGTTGCAAAAGGATACTCACAAATTGTAGGAGTTGATTATCATGATACTTTTTCACCCGTTGTTGTAGCACAAGTATTCGGGAACTCTTGGCTTTTGCTGTAGACTCAATTTGATTTGGAGATTCATCAAATGGATGTGAAAACTTGCTTCTTTATCAATGGTTGCTTGGTCTCTTAGGCAAGTAAGAAGCAACATTGTGTTGCTGTTTCTACCATAGAATCTGAGTATGTAGCGGCTTCTCTAGCAGCTCGAGAATTGGTTTGGCTGTGACAATTGCTTACAAATATTGGTGATCCTCCCTCATCCAATACTCCTCTCAGATGTGATAATCGAAGTGCCGTAAGTCTGGCTAAGACTATGTTCAGCATAATAAATCCAAGCACATTGCAGTTCATTACATTATGTCAGACATGAAGTGAAGAAAGGGATGATAATGATTGAACATTGTCCCACTTCTTAGATGATTGCAGATATTCTCACTAAAGGACTTAATGAGGCACACTTCACAGTGCTATGATCGGAACTTGGAGTTCTTGCAGCTTCTCTCTTCCAAGATTAACACACCTATGGGTGACCTTTTGTATATACATGTGCTTTGCATTACATACTTGTAAATAATTGTACAAATGATCAACTTGTATACTTGTATATAGGAGCTCGGGTTTTTCCCTTGTGCTTGCCAAGGGTTTTTTCATCCGTAGCTAGAGACCTTTGTTTGAGTGGGGGTGTTAGAGCTATATATCACTCGCCCTAACTTGAACTAGGTCTCACCTATATATGTGTAACTAGTGATCAATATGAATCAATCTTTGGGAGTCTATTTGGTGTGTCTATTGTCTCTTCCTCTCTCTCAACACATTGTAGAGTTAGAAAACTTATCCATCTGACCACCCTACCATGCGAACAGCACTGTGAGTGCATTAACTTGGTGGTTGTGCATAGTCCATGCATATAGTATATCACAAAGTGAAAGTACAATGAAGTGGAAAACAAATTTGTGCCAGCCCTAGTATATTATAGGTGAGTTTGGCAAGCCTCTTTGTGCTATTCCTCTAGTTGTCAAATTAGGTAGCCTACCGTATTTGTCCATCATTATATGGAGGAAGGCTTCATGCCTATGTGCCATCTAATCTTGACATTGGGGGTTGGCTCTTGACTTTACATGGAAAAGGCTAAGTTGTCACGCCCAATTGAGAGGCCCTTTGCAAATCTCCCCATCCATCATGGGCACTAGCAATCCAATATTAATGAGGAATTGATTATAAAATGGGGCTCTAGCTTGAAACTAAATATACTCTTTCCCACTTTGCCTATTTTGTATGTCCTCATAGACTCAATGCAATAATCCAATAGTCTCAACAAATAATTATTCCCTACATAGAGTCTTCTCTCTCCCCCTTACTCTCCTTGTTTCTCTCCCTGCCCCTCTCTACTACCTTGCTCATTACTCGCTCATTATACATCCCTTTCATTATTGAATATATGTCCTCATGCTCTCTCTCTCTCTCTCTCTCTCTCTCTCTCTCTCGCCACTCTTTTTTTTTCTCTCCCTCCCCTTTAACTCCCCTTGCTCAGTGATAATTGTACATCTCTCCCTTTGTTGAATCTCCATCCCTATGCTCTCTCCCCCTCCCTCTTGCCATGCACACCCCTTCTCCTCATGAGTATTCATCCCCCTTCCTGCTTGTCTATAGAGTGAGCTTTTCCCTACTTAGGCCCGTGTAATATGCCACCATCATGGAAGTTAAAAAAATTATATCAATAGTATTATGCTTCTTAAACTCGCCTCATAATACTCACATGCATGTGCATATATACACACACTTTTCCTCACCTTGCAAGGGTTGCATTTGTCAAATGTATGATACTCATGATAGATCTTAACACATATTCATGTGTCTTTTGCATGGATGACATGCACGAGTCAAGACTCATGATTCAAGTCTTTATTGTAAATTAGGTGTTATTTTTTTTGTCATTTACACTACTCCATACATATATTATAGGTTCTTAAAACTTTTTTTCTAAACTCGTAAGAGAGAGTTGACTTTGGAAATTTGAGATGAGGTATGCAAGAGAGGGAGAAAAGGAAGGTAGTAAAGAAAGAGAGATATGCGATCTTTATTTTAAGATATTGCAACAATGACCATGGTGGTTTCATGTTTTAACATGGATATGAAGCATTCTAAGTTGTACTTGTATAGAAAGGGTATGATATGCATCATCACTTTAACATGGAGGGAGGTGTGATATGATCACTCTAAGGTGCATTTGCATAGGACAGGTGTGATATGCGTGATCGATTTGGATTTAACACGATGGTAAAACAATTTCTCTAACTTAGGGCAAGGGTCAAGGATATTTTTCGTATTTATTAGGTGATGCAGGCGTCGCCAGGAGGTGTACCTTCCTTACCCACCCTAAACCTATATGCACATATCGAAAAGAAGAAGAAGAAAAAAGGGAGGGAGAGAGGAGGAAGGAAGGGGAGGAAGGAAGGAAGGGGTCTGAGGGAGGGAGGATGACGATGACTAGGAATGAGACGAAGAAGACGAGGAGGAGAAGGAGCAGGGAGGAAGGAGGACGGGAAGGGGGCTAGATTGATAACTAATTTATTATGGAAAGTTTTCTAAGACATGATAAACTGATTCATATGTATACCTCTTTTCCACCAAAGTAATCCAAAAGTCGATGCGTATTGCAATCTCCAACATGCTTGACAGACACATCAAGACGTCCGCATCTATAAATCAACCTTCCTACTACTTTCAAGAAAAAAACGCGAACTACATCAACCGTACGCTTCCAAGAATTTGTAAACAATTCTTTATCATTGCCGTACAGATGTTTTGTGTTGTTTGATAACAATTTCATCTTCAGTGAGCGAGCTCTGTATGGTATGCCTACCGTAAATCTTTAAGCTTGCTGACAAAGTCGTACGAGAACTGTTCTAGCTCACTTTCAATTTCCTAAGGAGTACGAAGAGGAAACGCAGTTACAAGATTTTCTTTTTCCTTATAAGCACAAAAGAACCCTTCTGCGGCAAGGTGCATATCCTTTGCAAATAAAATGCACTGACTTATAAGGCTGAGACGCTCACTTATACCGTAGTGTGTCAAGAAGTGTGTAGGTAAGTTACTTATATGACATTCTTTGCATTACAAACTCCGAAATCCAGATATGAGGTTGCGTACTGCACCGCACCTTAAGCTTGGAAAGACAAAGGTCTTTTTGTCTTCTTTCGAATGACAGTTGCAACAAAACTTCCTGCACAAATAACTGCAACAGACTTAGGGATGCTCGTTTTGGAATTCCCTCTCTCTCTGCCAAATTTTCGTTCACATCTAACCTGCATATGGTGAAAGAATTCATATTCTTCAGTGTCCCTTCTGTGAACGTCTTCCTCTTTGTCACTGATCTCACCTCCATTAGCACCCTCAGGTATGCCCTCTTCTGCTTTGTACTCACCTTCCGAGTTCTCGTCCTCCGGACCCAATATCTGAAAACACCCACGTTGTACCACATTGAGCCTGCACGGAGGATATATGTAGAAAATCGAGTTCAAATATAGCGCGAAGAAAATCGGATACGCCAGATAGCTGAGCAAGTAGTTAATTGTAGATTATACGAGGGTGTCTTCTCCAATGAACCGCAGCTGAAATTACTCATCTCTTCCCCTTAGATAATGTCTTCGCATTCCTGTGAATGCTATGTCTGCTAAGGCGGCTAATGGAAAGTTAAACTCATGGCGGGAGCTAAACACGCAATCCTACTATTATCCTGGTCACATTGTAACGACCTATGGTATGGGATGAAAACGTAAATCCTTTTCTTCCAACCGCACGTGAATTTATGAGTCTCAACGACGACGCATGAGCTGCAAGGCTTGGTCTCAGCAGAGTAACCAGTGTACGATCGTAGTGAAACCTAATTAGGTGCAACAATGGGTCGTTAGATGGTGGTATAAGGATTCGCAATCTGGTCGAACACAAAAGGCCGGAATATTTGTTCACCTTCCTGGCGAGGGTGGGGTCGAACACCTGTGAAGAAGAGGAGAAAGCCCAGAAGCAGAAGGCGTGTGAGCGCTGGAGAGTGGAATTACAAAGCAAGCAAGTAGAGTGGAAGGAGAAAGCGTGGGTACCTTAGGCCCAAAGACGTGCATATTATTTTGCGACATGAGTGTTGCTCTGATGAAGGCAGGGGCTATGGAAGACGAGGAAACTGAAGTGGATTGTTGAGTGATAGATAAGCTATGGAAAATTGTGGCTATGGCGAAATGCCTTGCGAAGTATGGCTATGGCGAAATGCTGCGGCGGTTTCATGGTATCCCCTCCGCTCAACCACCACCCTCTCTTTCCTGATGCATGCAGCGTCCCCATCCATCGTAGCCGTCCATCTCCCACCATCTTGACTTCCCCTCCTTTCAAACTCAAAGCGGTCTCACATGTATCCACGCACACCCATGGTTGAAAATTAAGTGGGCCGATCTCGCTTCTATAGGCAGGTTCATGATCGTGACGGGTGCGCCACGTGGTTAAAGCCTAATGAGATGCTTAAGTTAAGGGTTAATGTAATTGTGATGGCATGGTCAGGAGCCTTTGATGTAATTGATTCACAGATTGAATAAAGCATGGTCAAGGCCGTAAAGTTGGGGCACCTTTGAAATTTGTCAATTATTGCTTTGTCTGGTTCTTACTCTGTGTTATGTGTGTCCGTCCTTTTGGTGGAGGCATCAGGTAGCGCACGGTGTGGAGCGAGCACAATGGGAGTGTGACCTAGCCGAAAACACATCCCAGTATTCAAATCAGCCCAAAGATCTTGGCGACACTCTTGTCAGAGCTGGTACAGTCAAATCTAAATGTAGCACCGATCGCATCAAGGTCAGCAGCTTCATCGTCGAGTATCCGACCTGAACAAGATCCAAAAGTTAGTTCGAAGGCGTTCATAGGCTCTCCTGACAAAGACATCTACATGTGGTTGGAACACTTCGACAACTTGGCAGAATACCACAGATGGACAGATCATCAAAAGATGGAAGAGATAAAACCAGTATTCTAAGGTTGCCTGGTACAACCAGTTAGATCAAGAGACTAAAGCATCCTAGCCTTGTTTATGACTAGCTCTTTGCTCAACATTTGGCAATACCGATACAATCAAGCACGTGCTCACAAAATTGTAGGATCTGAAACAACTGCCATCAGAAAGTGTATTGCAATTTGGTATGAAATTGACACACTTATTAACGAGTGTCCATCATACTCAGGGATTTATGGCGGTATTAAAACGTTTGTTTTAGAACGTTGTATTAAAACGTTTTGAACATTTTATAATCAACCCAAGGGTGTTTTAAAATAGGCCAGTAGCGAATATTAAATGGTACCGGCTACGGCAGGTTACTACGTAGTAAATCAATATATTGTGCGGTATACCTGTAAATCACCATGCGGTAATAATATATACCGCACAGTGTTATGTACACCATGTGGTATATCCATATACCCCCCAGTATAATGGATCACACAGTGCAGTGTTTAGTGATACCATACAGTGTTGTTAATCTATCTTTAAATTTGTGTCGCATTCGTACTATTCACAATGTCAAGATTCCTAGTATTCCACGGAGTCTCGAGAAAAACAACAAGCATAAGAAAGAAGTATAAACAAAGTTATAAACAAATTTATAAGTTTTGTTAGTCCCTCTAAGTTTAAAAAAGTTTTCGGTCGGAAACCACTTGCACTTAGATACTAATTGGATAATTAGCATTTACATAGTATTAAGTAATGAGTTTGTTAGTTGCAAGTAAGTTGTAACATTTTAGGTGTCTTCGGAAAAATATAGGATTTTAATTTTTGGCTAAAGTATTTGAGTTGTAAGTTGTAACTTCTCTTTGGAAAGACTTAGGATTAGGTAATGAGTTTGTTAGTTGCATGACTTAGGATTTTAATTTAGTTGCATGACTTAGAATTCTAATTTAGTTGCATGAAATATTGTAGGACGCTTTAGAAAATTGTAAAAGTTAACATTATAAGTTGCATGAAATGATTCACTTTTGGAAAAGCTTAGGATTTTAATTGTATTTGCATGAGGTATTGTGTGTGGGTTAATTTTTGCTTGGGTGTAGCCATTTTTGGTGAGATTCAGGGAATTTTCTGTATATAGGTATCTTGCATAACCCATAACTTATGCATTGCTCAACAAAATTCGGCAAACTTTGTCTCCAAGTTGTAGTACACATTCCAAACCTGAAAATGAAACCCAAAAATTATGGATTAAGGATTTGGAATGAGACTGTTAAAGCATTACAAGTGCTATGTTGCATGTGAAGCATGCATCTTGAAGACTATAGGATATAGCAATTTATTCAAAAACGTCAAAATTTTATTTTGTACATACATGCAACCAAGTAATGATTCAAAAGTATACTAAGTAAGCTTCTCTTTAACCCAAGGACACACCTAAATGAGAATATTAGGCATGGATTAATGAGCCTCCAATGTTGTGGTAAAGTGTGATGCACACCCATTTGAGGGGATGCTCCATAACGTATTTTTGATTTGTTGAAACCAAAATTGATTGAAAAATTAGAATCCAGACTAGTGGGACTACTACATGGTGGTCTTAAAAAATTTAAAGTTGTTGGTATTGGTATCTAGATTCACCCTAAAATGCAAGAAGTTGAAAATGTGCGATTTGTGCATGTGCAAAGATCTTTTAATAAATCCAATACTATTTAGAATTTAGAATTATTTCTTTTTCCATGCACTTGCTTCCTGTATGGCTCATAAGCATTCCAAAGGTCATTACATTTCATAATACATAGCATTAAATATGGTAGTGTGCCCTTTGGCTTATTTGTGTTTTGAAGCATCTAGTCCACATTGCACTTGTTTGAGATATCCAATTCTGCTGACATGTATCATTGAAGGGGAGAAAACCAGTAGCTAAAAATTTTGCTACTCCCATGAATTTCAAATTTTCACACCTCCTGCCCATCAAATTTTGAAAGATTAAGTACCTACAACCTGCCCACACCCTGTAAATGCCTTGCAACCTGCACGCACCTCGACATGACCTTGCACAGACTTTGGTTTGGCATTGTCTTGTTTCGGGTAAAATGTCTTCTATTCTTTGCTGGCCTCACTAGCTAGCTTCTCTGGGTCTCTATTCTGGACTGATCATGGCCATGGTGTTAATGGCAACATGTAGCTCGCCATGGCTTGCAAGAAAGTAGACAAAGGTTGCAAGATAGAAAAGCTGAAAAGCCTGGTCAAGGCACATGGAACAAATCACGGGTCGAGGAAAGTGATGGCACAATATTGAAAAGGCAACAGAAGACACTTTTGCAACATCTGTGAAGGGAGAAACAATGAGAAGAAAGAAGACTCCTTGCAGAGCAATAGCAGAAAGAGGTTGTAGATGCACGCATTTGATCATTGCCATCGGAGCGAAGAACACGAGTTGTGGTGTCATGATTGGTGGGAGGCTGGAGCATTCAAGGCAGTAACATTAGTCCATTTAGGAGATTACTGGTCTCGAGTCTTCACAAGCTTTAGCTTGCACCCAAAATTTTTAGGGTAACAACCCTACCAACACCTCGAGAGATGGACGCCCAAGACACAATACTCTTTAACATGAGAAATAGCCTACAGAAAGTGAAAGGGGTGCACGGCTTAGATCAACTAGCTACAAAGAGGGTGACACTAGCTATGTTGGTGTCCCCTGAAATAAAGGGGAAATGGCTTGGGCGCACAGTGTCGAATATGTTGTCAATCAGAAGGACCAACGTGGCTCCAACAATTGAACATAGAGTAGAAGCAATGCACGATCATCCCAATCTGAGAAGTCTATGGGCCTGAACAGAATGCAAGAAAAGGAGAGACAACCTAAGTGCATATGTCATTGCTATAGTGATGATGTTTTGGCATGAAAATACGAGAGTTTCTCCAAATAAAAAGGACATCTGTAAAATGCAGATGGAGTGCAAGGTGTTGAGTACATCATACACATGCTTGATACAATGCAAGTCAGTGGTGCCTAAACCAGCCCTGTGGTTGTTTGTGATTGAGCTTTGGGATAGCTTACTTGAAACCAAGCTTGGAATAAATATGAATGTCCTAAACCAACGTGGTGGTTGGAACATCATCCAACCGTAGGCTGGTTTAACTCAATCACTAGTAATGTGATTGTCCTAAACCAGCATGGTTGAATAGACATTAGTTGTTCACTACAAGGCATAGGCCCTTTTCCGATGAAAATACCGATGTTTTTTACATTAATTTTTTTTTTTTGATGGACGCAAAGGTCGTTATTTATGTTGCTATGTGCATCGAAAAAGAACGGTCACTATATAAGCATTGCTATATAGCAATGCTATCAAACGTGGCTATATAGCGACACTGGTAAACGTCGCTATATAGCAATGATTAATAGAACTTTAAAAAAAACATTAGTGGGGCTAAACAGGGCCACAGCAAGCCTTGTTTTGCTCCACTAATGTTTTTTTTTTAGTAATTACAAAAAAAAGTTTTTTATTACTGTGCAAAGTATTGTGCCCATTGGATATGCTTTGCAGTGTCGATCAAGCATAAAACACCGTTTTTGCCTTAGTGTCAAGCACATTTGTAAAAAAACACGGTCTTAGGTGTGTTATCGGATCAAGTACTTATCTAACCAACACGCCACTTTTCATGCAACTCAATAACACCTAGGTTGAGGTGGGTGCAAAGTATTGTGCCCATCGGATGTACTTTGCATGGTATATCACGTATTAAACTCCGTTTGTGCCTCAATGTCATGCACAACCATAAAAAAATGCGCTTTTAGGTGTGTTATCCGACCAACTGCTTATCAGATGGGTGTACCACTTTGCATGCAATGAAATACCACAATTGTTGAGACTCATGCAAAGTATTGTGCCCATCAGATATGCTTTGCATTGTCGAACAAGCATTAAACACTATTTTGGCCTTAGTGTCATGCACAACCGTCAAAAAACGCAGTCCTAGATGTGTTATTCGACTAAGTACTTATAGGATGGGCACGCCACTTTGCATTTAAGTCAATAATACCTAGGTTAGATGTGTGCAAAGTATTGTGACAATCGGATATGCGTTGCATTGTCGATTAAGCATAAAACAGCGTTTTTGTCTTAGTGTCATGGACAACAACCAATAAAAAACATGGTCCTAGGTGTGATATTCTAAAAAGTACTTGTCAGATGGGGGAGCCACTTTGCAAGAAAGTCAATTTCAACTAGGTTGATGTGCGTGCACCGTATTGTGTCTATCGGTTATGCTTTGCATGGGGGATCACACATTATACACCGTTTTCCCCCTAGTGTTATGCACATCCGTCAAAGAACACACTCTTAGGTGTATTATCATACCAAGTAATTATTGAATGGGCGTTCCACTTTGCATGGAACACCATACCACCGCTTTTGAGGCACGTGAAAAGTATTGTGCCCATCAGATATGCTTTACATGGTAGATTGAGTATTAAATACCATTTTTGCCTTGGTGTCATGTACAACCGTCAAAAAACATGATCCTAGGTGTATTTTTCAAACAAGTACTTATCGGATGGGGATGCCACTTTGCACACAAGTCAATACTGCCTAGGTTGAGAAATGTGCAAAGTCTTGTGTCCATTGGATATGCTTTGCATAGTCGATCACACATTATACACCATTTTGTTCCTAGTGTTATGCACAATCGTCATAAAATACGTTTGGAGGTGTGTTATCCGAACAAGTACTTATGGGATGGGTGCATCACTTTGTATGCAAGTCAATACGACCTAGGTTGAGGCATGTACAAAGTTTGCGATAATATTAGAAAATTCTCGGTATGTGTATATGTGTGTGTGTGTGGCAAACAATTTTGATACAACAAAAAGTAAACACCTAGTGCACAAATTATGCACTTCATACCTTGAGTATTGTGTCAAAATAAAAGCTGAAATAAGCTTGTTGATGAGGATAAATATGCCCTTGTAAATACGCCCTTGAATAAAAGCACAGTTGTTATATGACCACAATAGGATCGCTTTGACACCTGTGATTTTTCCCACATGTAAGTTTGCAAATAGTATAAAAAATCATATAATAATATATTAATAGTTTGCAAATGTGTATAGCAAGTGAGTAATGGGAAGTGGAAGTGGGAGTGAGGAGGGAGGAGTGGAATGGGAGAGGGAAGTAATAGGGGTGTATGATAATAAGTATAAAAAATAGTATAATAATATATTAATAGTTTTCAAATGGCAAGTGAGTAATGGGAAGTGGAAGTGAGAGTGGGGAGGGAAGAATGGAATGGGAGAGGGGGAGGTTATAGGGGAGTAGGATAATAAGGGAGTGAAATGAGTGAGGGGAGTTAATAGGGGATGAAAAAGAGGAGGGTGAGATGGGGAAATGTGGGATTTTGGGAAATGGGAGGAGTATGGGACATGGTGGAAATGTGGGATGGGAGTGGTGGCTATGGGGGAGGAAGAAGAAATGGATGGGCGGAGGGCCAATGGAAGATTGGGATGAGGGATGGGGGTCCAATGGGAGAGGGGGAGTAATGGGAGCCAATGGGAGAGGGGAGAAATGAAAAGCCAATAAGAGAGAGGAGAGGAATGGAAAGCCAATAGGAGAGGAGGAGGAAAACCTAATTTTTCTTATATATAGTCTTCCTTCTTCATTCATTCTCCCCTCATTTCATTCATTGAAGCAAGAAAACAAGAAAGCAAGGACGAGCAAGAAAGCAAGGAAGGAAGAGCAAGAAAGCAAGAAAGAGCAAACTTACAAACTTTTTCCAGGTACTTGTAAATTTTTTTGATTAATTCTTTATCTAGATTTTTTTTTTAAAGTTTGAAGAGAGAGAAAGAAAGAAAGAGAGAGAGGAACTAGAGAGAGAGAAAGTTTAGAGAGAAGGAGAGAAGCCTTGGAGGCCGCGGCCTCCAGGAGGAAGAGGGAAGTGGAGGGGGATGAGAGGGAGGAGCCAAGGAGGGAGGGAGGAGCCGGGGGGGGGGGGGGGGGGGTCGAGGGAAGGAGGGGATGGAGGGGCCGGGGGGGTCGAGGGAGGGAGGGGATGGGGGGGGGGGGTTCCTGGCGACCGCGGCCACCAGGACGGGAGGGAGGGGAGGGAGGGGGGGGTTGAGGGAGGGAGGGGATGGAGGGGGGGGGGTGGGGAAGGAAGGGATGGAGGGGGGGGAGGGGGGTCCTGGCGGCGGCGGTCGCCAGGATGCCAGGGAGGGAAGGGAGGGGAGGGAGGGGCGGGGGGCGGGGTCGAGGGAGGGAGGGGATGGAAGGGGGGGAGATCCTGCCGGCCGCGGCTACCAGGACGGGAGCGAGGGGAGGGAGGGGCGGGGGAGGGGTCGAGGGAGGGAGGGGATGGAGGGGCGGGGGGGGTTCGAGGGAGGGAGGGGATGGAGGGGGGCGGGGGGGGTCCTGGCAGCTGCAGTCGCCAGGATGCCAGGGAGGGGAGAGGAGGGAGGGAGGGGCGGGGGGGGTCGAGGGAGGGAGGGGATGGAAGGGGGAGAGTCCTAGCAGTCGCGGCCGCCAAGGAGGGGATGGAGGGGGGGGGATGGAGGGAGCGAGGGGATGGAGGGGGGAGGGGATGGAAGGAGGGAGGGGATGGAGGGGGGCGGGGGGGTCCAGGACACCAGGGAGGGGAGGGAGGGGAGGGGAGGGAGGGGCGGGGGGGTCAAGGGAGGGAGGGGATGGAGGGGGGGTCGAGGGAGGGAGGGGATGGAAGGGGGGGGGGAGTCCTGGCGGCCGCGGCCGCCAGGGAGGGGATGGAGGGGGGGGGATGGAGGGAGTGAGGGGATGAGGGAGGGGGGGTCCTGGCGGCCGCGGCCGCCAAGACGCCAGGGAGGGGAGGGAGGGGGGGTCGAGGGAGGGAGGGGATGGAAGGGGGGGGAGTCCTGGTAGCCGTGATCGCCAGGGAGGGGATGGAGGGGGGGGGGATGGAGGGAGCGAGGGGATGAGGGAGGGGGGGTTCCTGGCGGCCGCAGCCCCCAGGACGCCAGGGAGGGGATGGAGGGATGGAGGGGATGGGGGGGGTCCTGGCGGCCGCAGCCGCTAGGATGCCAGGGAAGGGAGGGAGGGGCCGGTCAAGGGAGGGAGGGGATGGAGGGGGGGTCCGTGGCGGCCGCGACCGCCAGGACAGGAGGGAGGGGAGGGAGGGGCACCGGGGGGGGTCGAGGGAGGGAGGGGATGGAGGGGGGGGGATGGAGGGAGGGAGGGGCAGGGGGGGGTCGAGGGAGGGAGGGGATGGAGGGGGGGCATCCTAGCAGCCGCGGCCGCCAGGACGGGAGGGAGGGGAGGCGAGGGAGAGAGAGAGGGGAGAGGAGGGAGAGAGAAAGGGAGAGGAGGGAGGGGAGAGGAGGGAGCGGAAGGAGAGAGAGGGGAGAGGAGGGAGGGGAGGGAGAGAGAGAGAGAGGGAGGGGAGAGGAGGGAGCGAAAGGAGAGAGAGGGGAGAGGAGGGAGGGGAGGGAGAGAGAGAGTGAGGGGAGGGAGAGAGAAAGCGAGAGAGAGAGTGAGGGCAGGAAGGTATGGGAGCGAGAGAGAGAGTGAGGGAGAGAGAAAGCGAGAGAGAGAGTGAGATGTTGGGAAGGTATGGGACTAGAGAGAGAGAGATATGTGACTAGAGAGGGAGCTCCATCGCATAGAGAGGGAGCTCCATTAGAGAGAGAGAGAGAGCCCACTACATAGAGAAGAGGAGTAGGGGGAGAGAGGTCGAATTCTTACAAGAGCGACAAATAAGATTTGACTTAGGAAAATAATGAAAGGGACTTACGAGAAGAAAGTATCAAGAAGGATATTGAACACAAATTTAAATTCTTACAACTAAGAGTAGAACTATCACGAGCTCTTCAACACAAATTTGAATTCTTACAACTAAAAGTAGAACTATCACGAGCAAGAGCGACAAATAAGATTCTTGCTCAAATAAGATTTGACTTACTATCATGAGCAAGAGCGACAAATAAGATTTGACTTACTATCACAAGCAAGAGCGACAAATAAGATTTGACTTACGAGAAGAATGAAAGGGACTTACGAGAAGAAAGTATCAAGAAGAATGTTGAACACAAATTTGAATTCAAATTTATAATGAATTCAAATTTCCCTCTCTTTTTTAAAAATTCAAATTTATGCGTGGGAGGAGTGGGCTAGTTTTTCTTATATATACTCTTCTTTCCATTCATTCATTCTCATTCTCTCCTCATTTCATTGAAGCAACCAAGAGTGGAAGAGAAAGGATAAGCAGAGCCTTACTTTTTTCACTTTTTCCAGGTACTTGCATTCTTTTTCATTCGTCTTGTAATTCTTTTTCTTTACTTACAATTCTTTTTCAATTAGTTTCTTGTTAAAGTTTTTCAGTTCTATTTCTTAAAATTCGTCTTGTAATTCTTTTTCTTTACTTACAATTCTTTTTCAATTAGTTTCTTGTTAAAGTTTTTGAGTTCTATTTGAATTAATTTCTTATTGAAATTTGTGTTCTAAATTTGAAAAGAGAGATAGAGAGAAAGAGAGAGCTAGAGAGAGAGAGGAGAGAGAGAGAGTGTGAGAGATAGCACTAGATTAAGAGAGAAAAGAAAGGAGAGAGAGAGAGAGAAAGAGAGAGAGAGAGAGAGAGAGAGAGAGAGAGAGAGAGAAAGAGAGAGAGAGAGATCAAGAGAGAGAAGAGGGGCGGAGGGAGAGAGAGAAAACTCTTGGCGGCCGTGGCAACTAGAGGAGGGGGTTTTTTTAGAAGGCATTACAATTCTTTTTAAATTAGTTTCTTATTTGAGTTTTTGAGTTCTATTTTAATTAGTGTCTTATTTATATTTGAGTTTGTAAATTTGAGAAATGAGAGAGAATAGGGAGGGAGAGAAAGAGAGAGGAGAGAGGGAAAGAGAGAAATTAAGAGAGAGAAAAGGGGCTCTTAGCGGCCGTGGCCGCCAAAGGGAGAGAGAGAATAGAAATGAGAGAGAGAATGAGAAATGAGAGAGGAGTAGGGAGGGAGAGAAAGAGAGAGAGGAGAGAGGGAGAGAGAGAGAGAGAGAGATTCAGAGAGAGAAGAGGGGCTCCTTAAATGAGAGAGAAGAGTAGGGAGGGAAAGAAAGAGAGAGAGGAGAGAGGGGGAGAGAGAAAAAGAGAGAGAAGAGGGTCTCCTGGCGGTCGTGGCTGCTAGAGGGAGGGAGAGAGTAGGGAGAGAGAGGGAGAGAGAGGGAGAGAGAGAGAAGTTTAAGAGAATGAAACATGGCGAGAGGAGAGAGGGAAAGAGAGAAATCAAGAGAGAGAAGAGGGGCTCTTCACGGCCGTGGCCGCCAAAGGGAGAGAGAGAATGAGAAATGAGAGAGAAGAGTAGGGAGGGAGAGAAAGAGAGAGAGGGAGAGAGACAAGAGATTAAGAGAGAGAAGAGGGGCTCCTTAAATGAGAGAGAAGAGTAGGGAGGGAAAGAAACAGAGAGCTGAGAGAGGGAGAGAGAGAAGAGAGTCTCCTGGCGGCAATGAGAGAGAAGAGTAGGGAGGGAAAGAAAGAGAGAGCTAAGAGAGGGAGACAGAGATTAAGAGAGAGAAGAGAGTCTCCTGGCGACCGTGCCTGCTAGAGGGAGGGAGAGAGTAGGGAGGGAGAGGGAGAGAGAGAGAGAGAGAGAAGAGAGGAGGGAGACTTAGGGAGAGAGAAAGAGAGAGAGGGAGAGAGAGAGAGAGAGAGAAAGAGAGAGAAGGAGAGAGAGGGAATGAAACTTCTGTGCTAGAGGGAGGGAGAGAGTAGGGAGGGAGAGGGAGAGAGAGAGAGAGAAGAGAGGAGGGAGACTTAGGGAGAGAGAAAGAGAGAGAGGGAGAGAGAGGGAGAGGGAGAGAGAGAGAGAGAGAAAGAGAGAGAGAGAGAGATGAGAGAGAAGAGAGGAGGGAGACTTAGGGAGAGAGAGATAAAGAGAGAGGGAGAGAGAATGAAACTTTTAGCGGCCGTGGCCGCCAAAAGAGGGAGGTAGAGAGAGAGAGAGAGAGAGAGAGAGAGAGAGAGAGAGACTTCTTGCGGCCGTGGCCGCCAAGGGAGGGAGGGAGGGAGAGAGAGAGAATGAGAAATGAGAGAGAAGAGGGGAGGGAGAGAAAGAGAGATTAAGAGTGAGAAGAGGGACAGAGGAGAGAGAGAAAGGGAGAGAGGGAGGAAGGCTGGAAGAGATTAAGAGAGAGATTTCAGAGAGAGAGAGAGAGACATAGAGAGGGAAAGAATGACAAATCCTAGCGGCCAAGAGGATAGAGGTAGGGAGGTAGAGAGGCTGAGAGAGAGAGAAAGAGAGAGAGAGAGAGAGAGGGAGAGAGAGAGAAGAGGAGAGAGAGAGAGAGGAGAGAGATGGAGAAAGAGAGAGAAATAATTACAAATCCTAGGGAGAGAGAGAATGATAAATCTTAGCCGCCATGGGAGGGAGAGAAAGAGAGACTTGAGATAAACTAAGAGAGAGAATGAGTGGGATGAGGACAGAGAGGGAAACACATAAGAGTTGTCAGAGAGAGAGAGAGAGAGAGAGATTAAGAGAGAGAATGAGGTGTCTTGACTATGGCTACAGAGAGAATTAGGAGTCGAGAGAGAGAGAGAGAGAAAGTAAAGAGAGAGTTTTATATATTTACAAGTTTTATATTATACTTTTAAAAAATTATAAAAGAGTGAATTTATGGTTTGTTTTGAAGGTGAGATAATATTTTTATATATATTCATCTTTTAAATTAAAAAATGTTAACTTTTCTTTAGATACTTATTCTTCATTTCTCTCACATGCAGGTTTAGCCTCTACATCAAAACCCCTTCTTCTGCATATTTAAGTCTCTTAAACCCCAGCACATTAAAATGAACACAGAAAAAGAAATTATTTATTGCTTTTCTTCGCTTCGATGGTTGGTTTAGCATAGTTTAGCATAGATTAGATTGCCTTAGAGGAGAGACAATTCTCCAAGTCGCCAATCGAAGCCATGCTCAAATTTTTCTAACTAGTTCCTAATCGTTGTCAGTCCCTTCGCTCACATGTGGTTTAACACTCATAACATGCTATTAAATAAGACCTTTTACCATTTACCAAGAAGTTTATCAGTGGGCAGATTGCATGAGCAGATATCAGTGGACAGATTACATATATTAGTGGATAGATTACATGTCATGGGACATATTGGAGCTTGATGATTATTGGTTATTTTTATTGCATTTGTATAAATATTTAAGCTCATTTATTGTCATAAAAAACCTTGTAAAGCCTTCTATGCTATTTTTTACATTTATTGCCATATGAAGCACCTTGTAATAAACCCGACCATCCCGACCATTCACTATTTAATGAGTATCAGTGGGCTGCATAAGTGGATATCAGTGGAACAGTTTTTAGTGGGTAGATTGCATCAGTTGGGTATCAGTGCACAGATATCAATGGATGGACAGATTACATGTCATCACGAAGATTGAAGCTTTATGACTAGAGGGCAAATCAATGGATGGACAGATTACATGTCTTGACGAAGATTGAAGCTTTATCACTAGAGGACATTTTATTTCATTGTAAAGCTTTATTGGCTAATTTTTTTACATTTGTACAAATATTTAAGCCTTGTAAAGCCTTCTAGGCTATTTCCCACATTTATCGCCATGTGAAGCCTTGTAAAGCCTTTTGGGCTATTTCCCACATTTATTGAATCAAGCGTTGTATATTGTACTTTACTTGTATGTATCTAAATTCTTCATTATCTTTTCTTGCAGGATTATGGAGCAATCAACTAATGTGGGGGCTATCCTAAATGACTCTGAGATCAAAGCACGGGTCTCTGATGTCACTTTGAATTCGAAAGGAAAGGAATATAGCCCCAATGGCTTTAGTAGGTGGACTCGATATCACATGGGCAGAAGATCTTGGTTTCTTCATCAAAAGGAAAAGAGACTCTTTCTACTTATGTAAAAAAGGGAGTTCAATGATGTTGAAGATCCATGGGATGCTACTTTCTTCAAAAAAGATATGACTTCAAGCCTTGTAGTAGGCATAATGATAGAGCCAAAAGAGACTTTTATGGATATTTTTACAAAGAGTTCAAATCCTGAAGTTGGCAGTCTTCATTTTGTTATGTCAAAGAGAGACTCAAAGAGCTTTGTGATGCCTCCTCCTCAACCATCAAAGTTTCCAGAGCTGCAAAGTGCATTGGAGGCTCTTGCATATACTTGGGAGCAATTTCCTAGTGTGGTGGCAAAAAGGATGCATGCAAAGATAATGTTTGAGTACTTTCAGGATGCACAATATGCTCCTCATATTCAAGGATCTTCACATGAAGGAGATCAAAAAGCTCATACTTCGATGCAGGGACAAGAAGAACACGCACACTGTCACAAACGTGTAGAACATGAGCGCAAACTTCTAGAGCAAGAAATGGTGGATGTAACTAAGGATGATGAAACACAAGCCTTGAGTGCATGGGAATTAAAAAAAATTGAAGAAGATCAAGGTCGATTCATTGCAGTTATGCTAGAAGCTCTTGCTAGCAAACCACGACATGAAATGCAAAAGGCTAGTACTGCAAGAGCCACGGTTCCAAGCAGTAAAAAAAGGCATCGTCCCATTGTAGAGAGAGATAATGTGGATGAAAAACGGTTAAAAGAAGAGAAAGATGAAGAAGACTCAGAACCCGAGGCTAAAGATGATCAGGATGAACTCACATCAATCAAAAATCTTAATCTGCATCTTAATGAAGCAGTTACAGATGATGATGTGGGATATATCTCGGGTCAAAGGACGTGGTTTGTGAATGCCAAAGATGTGGAAGCTGCAGCTATCATTACTAATAGTCGAAGCCTTGATATATCCTATGCACTCTGCAAATATACCAGGCTTTGAGAGATGGTAAGAAACCTATGGCAAGCAATGTGGTCCTGTGCCCAATAATGTTGTGTCCAATCAAAAATAGTTTTTTGGATCAAATAACATTTACAGGGCCTACACATTTCGAGGAAACCTTCAGTCGATTCTTTAAAGACACTCTTAAAAATATTCCACATGAACAAGGCGAAGAGGCACAAGGTGAGAATATGCTAAAGGAAGTAAAGAAGGAATTCCTCCTTCATTGCAGATTCTAGCCCATTGATGGTCAACATTGGGCTTATGCTTGTAATCAGATCGCAAAGGACGCAAAGGAGGTCAAAAGACTCACTTCAGAACAATTTGCAAAGATAAGTTCATTCCATTATTATCCTGCAACAATCTGTATATTCAAGCATGAGATCAAGTATTTGATTGAGTCCGAAAGACTTAATCATTATGTCCATGGAAAGCATAAGATATCCTCAACATCAGAGGTCTTATAGAAGGCAAGGGTTATATGGACAACATTTGGTTCTCCAAATCCTGATTTGAAGCGAAAGGTCACAAAAGTAGACGCCGACACACTCACAAACTTCTATACTTCTTTGAGTGCAGTTGTGCCTAGGGGGACTCAAGAGCGAGAAGAAAATATGACAAGCCTCAAGGTGGTGAGGGACAAATATGCCGACTACACTTCTATCATATTTCGTCCTATTGAAGTGTTCAATGAGATGCTTGAAACGTGCATTGCTTGTGAGCGTGGACAGTTGACCTATGAAGCTCCTTTGTTTATCTCTGAAAAGTCAAAGGTAATAGATAAGAAGGAGTTGACGGCAAGGATGTGGAGGCCTATAAAGTACTTACCTGACAAGTATGCATCCATGGCAGCACAAAAAATTTTAAAGAAAGAATGATTTTTCGGAAAGAAAGACAAAGACCACTGCATGGAAGAATGCATCAAGTACAGGTGAGGCGTGATGCAGTGCATAGTGCCATTAAGTATTTGCTGTCAGAGAAACAAATTCCACTTACTCATTGTAGCATTGACTATAATGTGGTCAAGCATATAGCTTCTTTGTCAACACCCAAGGTAAAGCTATGGGCAAACATGTGGATTAAAAAGGATGAAGATGGGTCAGAAATAGTAACCTCTTATATGAGAAAAGAAATCCCACAATAGGTGGTTGCATATGTGGAAAGATTAATCAGCAAGATAAGGATGCCAACAGATATGCACCAAAGCTTTCAATTCAATGTAGAGGTTACGGTAGAGTCTGGAAAGCTTGTGAACTTCAGGGGAGTTTCAGAAGATGACTTCATCAAGAATGAGTCAGCATGGGATAAGCCACAACTATTCTTTATCAATGAAGTTTCTAGCGATGATATCCATAACTTCATTGATAGAATAGTCTATACCACCATTAGCAAAGTGGCAATTTGCAACATTGTCATTTTTGTTGATAAAAAAGACAAAGAAGCCATGCAGGTTACTCTAGAGCGAGCATATTCATCAGATTTGAAGATCTATAGTGGTGTTTATGCAGTAAAGAGAGGCAAGAGAGAATGTGGCATAGCGATTCAATCTCTTGAATCATTCTTTTTGTGTATGCGGAGTCCCAACCCTGATCACTCCTTACAAAAGAACATAAGAGGGAATTCAAATAATTTGAGATTGATGCTAGAAGAGTAGGATATTCCCAGGTCCATACATTATCAAAAAAACAACTATGGAAGTCCTGCAAAAAGTGGGAGTCTCTTGCTTACCATGATGGAGAATTTGCTACCGGCAGGTTGGGAGGTCACCTTGTGCAGGATGGGATATTTATTTGAGGATCTCATCAGAAAAGGCAACTCCACAAATATTATTGAAAACAAGCATTTCATGGCTTATTTTCAGCTTCAAGCAGATCTAACCACAGGCTATGAAAAAGAGATAGACCACAAGGACACTGATGACATGGATGATTACCTTGAATATCATAATGTCCCAGTTGATAATGATGAAAAGATGGACTTACATGACCCGTTCAGAGAGAGGTTGGTGGATGAAGACAAACATGATGATGCCTTTTTTGATAATTATGGCTCGCAGGGTTATGAAAAAAGGCCACTACGACAATACTTAGTGGTATGAACTCTCTATTTCTCAACTAAATACAATTTTTTAAATAAGATTTAAATTTAAAGATGATGAATCTAATCTCTCATATTACAGGCAATAGAGGGAGAAGAAATGGATGAAGTCAATATGGAGGCACTGCCTTCTACTTCAGCAATGCAACCACCTCTAAATTTGATTGAAGAATCCCATGAGCACAAGAGCTTTAAAGACACCATGGAAAAGCAGAATGACCACAAACATAGAATACAAGCTATGATAGAGACTCATTCTGCAAATTTAGCTGCATTGGATAAAATGGAGAGCTCATTTGAAGTTAGGATCATTTTGAAATGAGAACCTCAGTGTTTGAGATTTGGTAGAGAGGAGGTTTCAATCCGCTCCAATCCTTTAAAAGAGGTTAATGACAATGTTATCCTGGCCATTCTCAAGTAACGTTTGTTTATTTGTTGCTACTTCAATGAGCTAACATTTGTTTATTTGTTTATAGTGTAGTTATATATTAGTTTCCTAGTGCAGAATGCAAATCAATTCTATGAGCTAACGTTTGTTTATTTCTTGGTGCAGTGTAGTTATTTCTCAGCTTCCTAGTGCAGTGCAGCATCGTGTCTACATGCTCGATGCTCTCCTTTCTTCTATTCTTAGCTCTCCTCAAAAGACTATAGAAGATGTTTGTACCTGGTTAAGCCCTTTGAATTTAGATGGGGTGCGAGTCATCTTTATGCCTTATCATGAGGAGTAAGTATCAACTCTAACCTTATTTTTACTATTTCTTTGGCAAGTTTGTGTAAAACAATAATCATTTTTATTCTGGTTGTGTAGCTCACATTGGAGTCTGATCGCTGGGACCTTGAACTCAACCGTTTGTGGTTTATGAATTCAATGGAAGGCTATCATGCCAACTCCCCAAGGTAATTATTCTCTTAATATTTTTGTTACTTTCTTATTTTGTATCTTATAATCATGACATATTAATATATTTAATATGTCATGATGGACAGTGCTGCATATCAGCTAGTATCTGCTGTCAGAACAACCACGGAGCAACAAGACCAAGTAGAATTCAAAAGACGTCTACCAGTGGAGCAAAAAGATGGGCACAGTTGTGGGTGGAGAGTTGCCTACAACTGCATGTTGCTTCTTAGAGAGATTTTTGATTTGGAGTTACCAGTCAAAATGGAATCATATACAGAAGCTGATCTGCTAGCGTTTCGGGCTGAGAGTATTCAGCGTCTAATTGCTGCCATTGGGAAACAACCTGAAAATATGACTATATTGCAGCATGTATAAAACCTTATCTTTATACTTGTATGCTTGTTCAAGCCTTTAATTGGGATGTGTAAATCTCATAACTTTTTTATATTTTCCTCCAAGAGGAGGAGACTGAGTCTAATGAAAGCATGCTATCTTTATACTTCTATGATTATTTAAACTTTCCCTCCAAGAGGAGGAGAGACTCACTCTAATGAAAGCATGTATGAAACCTTACTTTTTAAATTTTTGCTCCAAGAGGAGGAGAGACTCACTCTAATGAAAGCATATATGAAACCTTATCTGCTTGTTTAAGCCTTTATTTGGGATGTGTACATCGTATAACTTTTTTATATTTTTATAGCAGAAGGAGGATGTAGAAGACATAGCAAGTGAAGAAGAATACGATGTAGACTGCTTCTCAATAAGATGAGTCATGAAAATATGAATCTATTAGAGCAGATTGGAAGTTCATTCACTGCTATGTTGTTAATTCGACAACAATCTCATTTTTTTGAATTTGGTGAAGAAGAGATTTCAATCCTCTTGAATCCTAAGAAAGAGGTTAATGTCAAAGTCATTACAACCATCCTCAAGTTTGACGCAGCCTTTTCCTTGGCTTTATACTTTGCTTATTTTGATTAAACCCAAGAAGCTAATACTTTTTTCTTTAATATAGTAATGTTATAGCAAATTTTCCACAAAATATACAAAGCGTTTCATATATGCTCGATCCTCGTATTTCAGAAGTGCTTAGCAACAAAGAAGAAACCATAGACGATGTTTGCAAGTGGTTGAAGCACGTTCCTATGAATGAGGCACGAGTTATTTTTACAGCATATTATGAGAAGTAACCATCAAACCCTACTTGTTTTTTCTATTGCATCGCTAGAATTGTCTCAAACACAGTAATTATTCGTTATTGATAATGCAGCTCACATTGGAGTCTTGTACTCATGGACATCTTTGCTAAGAAGTGCTTCTTTGCCAACTCAATGACATCCGTCCATGGCACTGTGTTAGAGTAAATATAGACTACACTTGTTGTCACTTCTTGACATGTAGATTGATATGCAATGCACATATTCACTGTTGTTATATGTTTTGATGTGCAGATCAGCTCGAAAGTTAGTAGGTGCTATCGACACAGTAATGCGGCAATGGCACTGTGTTAGAGTAAATATAGACTACACTTGTTGTCACTTCTTGACATGTAGATTGATATGCAATGCACATATTCACTGTTGTTATATGTTTTGATGTGCAGATCAGCTCGAAAGTTAGTAGGTGCTATCGACACAGTAATGCGGCAATGTGACTTGGCACAATAAATAGAGTATATAACATGTCAGGTATCACATCAAGAGGATAGCCACATCTATAATTGTGGATGGAGGGTGGGCTACAATTGCTTTTTGGTACTTGGTCAAATTTTTGAGATACAAAATGACACCACACTGTCAACATATACGGATTTGCATCTCTATGCATTTATAGCATGTACCATTCGAGCAATCATTAAGGGCGACATTATGGACCCTCCCACAAGGCAAATAGATAATGGCTCAGAGGAGTGCGAAATGAATGCCGTCAAAGAGTCAAAGGGGATAGAAGACCTCAACTCTACAAACATGGCTTCATTGGAAGAATTGGGAAGCTCTTTTAATGTTAGGGTTATGATTCAACATAGACCTCAGTATCTTGAATTTGGGGGAGAGGAGATTTCAATCCTCTCTAGAGCTTCAAATGAGGTCAATAACAACGTTATGATGGCCATTCTCAGGTTTGATACAAACTTTTTCTCTGCTTGATAATTCAATATTTTGATTAAATCTAATAAGCTAATATTCATTTATTTGTTGGTGCAGTATAGTTATCTCACGATTTGGTAGAGCCGTACAAAACCATGTGTATATGTTGGATTCCCTCCTTTCTCCTATACTTAGCGATATCAGAAAGACGATAGCTGATGTTTGTAAATGGTTACAGCCTTTACATTTCCATGGCGTGCGAGTCCTATTTATGGCATATCACAAGATGTAAGTATCATGGCAACCTTTATTTTCATCTTATACTGGCAACATTGTGTTAAATAATAATGGTTCTTAATTATTCGTGTAGGGAACATTGGAGTCTGGTGGTTTGGGACCTTGAAGACAACTATTGTTGGTTTGTTAACTCAATTGCAGGCTTTCATGGCTCAGTGCAAATGTAAGTATTCTATTAATATGTTGTTACTTCTATATTATGTACCTTATGTAATAGACACACTAAGTTTTTTTAATATGTCATGATGAGCAGGTCGATTGAGAAGTTGGTATCTGCTATTAGAGAAACAGGATAGTACAAAGACTCACTAGACTTCCAAAAGCATTTAGTAGTAGAGCAGGAAGATGGGCATAGTTGTGGGTGGAGAGTTGCCTACAACTGCACGTTGATTTTCAAAGAAATTTTCTCACTTAAGCCACAGATCTCATCGGAAGACTCTTTGGAGCTCAAATATTCAGAGGAGGATATACAATTGTTTAGGGCTGAAATCATTCGAGACCTAATTGCTGCCATTAGAATACAATGTGCAACTGAAGCAATATCAGAGCTTGCATTTAAGGAAGAGGAGACTGAGTCTACTGTGAAAGCACTGCACACTACAGAAGAAGTAGAGACTCAGTGTACACCTACAGCACCACAGCCTCCACTGGAAGCATCAGAAGAGTTGCCATAGCCTCCGCTTGCATTTAAGGAAGAGGATACTGAGTCTACTCCGAAAGCACTACATACTACAGAGAAGAAGTAGAGACTGAGTGTACATCTAGAGCACCACAGCCTCCCTTGGAAGCATCAGAAGAGTTGCCACAGTCTCCACTAGAAGCATCAGAAGAGTTGTGATGCATGTATGATGTTGTGTTTGTATATATGCATGAGGAGCATATTCTCATGATGTTGTTTACTCCATGAATATTATGGTTGACATTTA
The DNA here is from genome assembly GCF_047967505.1 of Dipteris shenzhenensis. Lineage (NCBI taxonomy): Eukaryota > Viridiplantae > Streptophyta > Polypodiopsida > Gleicheniales > Dipteridaceae > Dipteris > Dipteris shenzhenensis. The sequence continues at coordinate 42,272,759 of NC_141600.1, read as the reverse complement.
TTTGTTGCAATGTATGAATCATGATGTAGTTTTTGTTGATTATACACCAATTTCTGACTTATTACTTAAGTGGCATTTAGTCATGATATTTATATATTTATTTCATGCACACAATTTTATGATATGAATGTGTGATGATGTGATTATTAGGAAATATAACCTTCTGTGATGAGAATTTTGATATGAATATGTGATGATGTAATATTTGTAATATATTTCATGGCAAAGTATCAATTCCCAATGCTCCACTCACTTAAAGTATAGCATTCCCAATGCTCTGCAAAATTTTATTCAGTTGGACATTCTCCACTCACTTAAAGTAGAGCATTTCCAATGCTTCTCTCACTTTATTCCAACCCTTATCCTTATCATAGCGAACACATCGTGCCTTAGTGCACTTGTATTCTTCCATCGTAGTCCTTCCACAAACACTCTCTTATTTCTTACATCCTAGTCCTTCTGATTAACTTGTATTCGTCTTTCACTTTACAACTTCCCTCACTTTCTATCACTCTTGAAGGAGGGGCAACTCACTATGCATCCCTCGCTATCGCTCCCTCACTCTCCTCCCACTTTCCCTCTAAGACAATGACTAGTTACTACCCGACTTCATTTACTGAACTCAAATTCTGTCTTAGATCTCTTTTGTATGGACCAATGAAGTGAAAATCATTCGAGGAGGATATGTTACGCACATGGCTGCTTGATTTGAACTCAGCAGAAGAGGTGAATATCCTTAGCTTTCTTTTTCGCTTCTTTTAATCACGTACTTCTTATGCGAACGAGTTAAATTTTCGTATAGGATATGGCAGTGGCTAGAAGCTGTATTGAGTCGGCGGAAGATTCGAAACAAGTTGTGAGGAGAGTCTGTGAGGAGATTTGCGATGCCAGCCCTGGTTACGCATGGCCTGCAAGTTTAAAGTCTGCTTGTTTTCATGAAGCTAATGCCATAGTAGGCACTTTCGAGGACATATGCTCTCTCTAATGACTTAATAGTCAAGTGATGGAAATTTAATTCCATAGAAATTTAAAGTAACTGTGAAATTTAATTCCATAGACTTATGTGTTTTCTAAAGTAACTGTAATAGACAAGAAATGAAACTACAGTTCCACAAAGACTTTTTAGTTCTCTAATGTAAAGTTGTAATAGACAAGAGAGACAAAGATGATATCTTCTAGGCTGAGCTAATGGAAGGTGTTTTTTAACACCATATGGCTTTGAGTTATATGATCTACTTCTTGTACAAATGTGTCATGCTTTTTTTTAAATGTACTCTAGTTTTTTAAATGTACTCTAGTTTTTTTTCTAATTTGATTTTTTAAAATCTTACTTTTTGTCTCTTTCAACATGAAGTCCTCTTTTTTTAATGTACTCTAGTTTTTAAAACATGTCAAGTCATTTTTTCTAATTTGATTTTTTAAATCTTACTTTTTGACTCAAAGTTTTGTTTTATAAGAGCCTCTTTTTTTTAAATGCTGTATCCAAAATTATCTCACAAAACGAATTTGGACAGTGCACTAGTCCAAAATTAATGAAATAGGTGTTTGACACATCATCCTAAACATTCAAATCAATCACAGTAGAGAATGGCACTAGTGCCACTCTCCAAGATCTGATGGATCTATGGAAAGAACTGCAATTCAAACTCTTTGGAAGAACAAACATTACAATACATTGGCTTCAAATCACACAAAACTAATATCAATCAAAAAAGTGACAATGTTTTATAATTGAAATGGTTGCTACTACTTTTTAAAGCTACAAATCATCACGTGACAAAACAAGTGGAATAATAGCAATATCTTCAATAGCTATAGGAGGCGAGGGTCCCATTGGCTCACCCATCATCATTTGAATCATGTGGCAGTGGTGAAGCAGGACATGTTTGCAGTGGCTTTTCGATTCTGAACCAAAATCTAATCTTTGTATTATTTGTTAAAAGATCAGAACAAATGGACTCAACTTCCCTTCCATTGAATCCACATTACGTATTTATGAGTAAGAACACCCTCCCCCTCCCCCCCCCCTTTACCGAGATTGTTGTTTACCTTCGATGTGTGAACAAAAAGCTAGCCTAGTAGTCTCATCTAGCCCTTGTAGCTATATCAACCTGGGATCCACTAAATTCCACCTTCATCATTTACTGTTCTAATGCTAAACTCAAGGCTAGTCTATCAATCTTGATAAGTACCTCTTCATGCCACAAACTATAGCTCAAAGGGTGTGTGTCTTGGAGTAGTTTTGCATGTAATGTCACATACCTAATTTTCTTTTGAAACTTGTTTTTCTTTTGAAACTTGTAGTTCCCATTGGCTATAATGCACTATCACAAGCTTCCTAATATACAAGGTTCCTTCAATCCATTCATTTTGTCCATTAGTACCAAGACAACGGATTCTTGTAATCTATACTTGATACACTTGGATTCCATGAGGGATTCCACATCTTCATTAAAGATAATGAAAACCACTATCGAAGACAATCTCCATGGGAGCACCAAACCAAGTGCATATCTATTCAAAGATGAAATCATTCACCACCTTTCCATTGAACAGTAGAATATCCATAGCTTCTAACCATTTAGGTAAGTATTGTGTGGTAACAATGAAATAGTTTTTCTTTCTAGAGTTGGGCTTCTAGAATTGTGCTAATGAAATCTACCCCCTACTTTTAAAAAGGATGTGTAGAAAATGTTGAGTGGTGCTATCCAAGTCAAAGTTCCTTTTTTCCAAACAACTTGTGGCAAAACATACATGTCTTGTAGTAGCTAATTGCTACCTCATTGCTAGTCCTTGAAAAGGGTATGCCAATAGTTGCTAGCATGCTTGGGGGGTGCACCTTCATAAATCATATATATCATGTGCATTCAATGGCATATTTTTAAACCCCTCTATAACCTCCTTCCCCGTATTTTATGCATAACTCTAGCTCCTTTGTGGTATTATATTATCAAGCTCCAATATTTTTAACATTTCAACCTTATATATTTTCTTTCCCCTCTTGCAACTTAAGATTTAAATTTACTAATTTCTTCAAAAGGATTAGATTCATCATACAGAGCTAGCTACAAGAATCATATGAGATGATTTCGGCACCTTGTATGTCCATCTTAATATGTCATCATTTGTACACAAGGGCAACCAAACATTATGAATTTACACACCACCCATCTAAAAACCCATATTACGATATTTACATAGATTTTATGATTTTAGATATTATACTCAACTTATGAAATACCCACTATGTCTAAAATGGTAAGAGTGAGCCTTCTAGTCAAAAGGTTATGGGATTCCCACTAGATGTGAGGTCACAGGTGAGTAGTTCTCTCTCTCTCTCTCTCTCTCTCTCTCTCCCCCCCCCCCCAATTTTGATCACGTGCGTTTAAGAGGTATTAATATAGCCCCTCAGCTAACCTTTTCTCCACAATAATACCATCCATTGTTACTTATGAGTCAATGGATTTTTTCTACAATTAAATTATAAAGCCTCTACTGTTATTGAAATCCTATGAATTTATTTTCAAAAGTTGATTTAAAATACCCTCCTTGTGAGTGCACGTGGTACACTAAAATTTTGTGGGGTGAAGACCCTTTGTGTGTGTGTGTGTGCGCGCATGTGTGCGTGAATGTGTGCATGCATATGCATGCACCTGTGCTTGCATGCATTGACCCATGCATATACATGTGTGTGTGTGTGTGTGTGTGTGTAGATTAAAAAGTCCCATCAATAATTGAGCCATACAATTAATTCCATCAATTGGATAAAAAGTTTAAAAAGGAAAACATATAAGGAAAAAATGTTTGAGGTATCTAAGTTAAAAAATGGAACTAGAGTTTGCTAAATTTTGATCACATTAAGAATTTTTAATAATATTGAGATTGACAAATATAATATTGAAAAAATGTCGAATCCTCAAGCAATCCAAGTTCCGAGGTCGAGGTCCACTTACCGGCCACCATCCAAACAAACTAGGTATTAGAACATCATAGTTATGTTTGGGTAGACAGGTAATGCCTATTTTCCCCGGCTTGTTATCGCTTTACCTAGGAATATAGACAACCATATGGATTCTTAAATAATTAAAAATAATAATTTTACCACAAGTGAACTTCAAGTCACAAGTGGAGTAAGGAGCGAATGAGTGCATGGGTTAAGAAGGGATTAGAGGAGGCATGGGATGATTAGTGGGCTTGGTATGTGGGGTGGCTAAAAAGAAAGTGTAAAGGGAAGACTTCATGGGGGTAGATAAAAGAATAATTCATAGTTAGGGAAGTATTCATGTGTGTGTGTGTGTGTGTAAAAATTATTTCAAGAATGAACCATACAATCAAATTTAGACTAGAGATTGCTCAATCTAAGAATAAATTGCTAATTGGAAAATATAATAGAATTGATTGCATCCTTCCATTTCAATGATTTATCAAATGGTATCAATAATAGTTTTGCTAGAGTAGGTAAGCCTTTATGCCAATTAACCGAGGAGTAGGAAACTATACGTGCCAACCAACCAAACAAATATCATAGTTAGAAAATTATGACATTTGTATGGGTGTTAGGTATCCAGGCATCCCTCACACGCTTGTTATCGATAAAGCATTAACAACCAAGCAACAAATTATTAGATAAAAGATTGAGAAACCACATCCATCTTGAGTAAGTGCTCCCCATTGAGCATTGAAGTGGGGGGATCAGGATTCCTTGTCATACCAAGACTTGGTACATCTATATATCTAGATGCGAAAGAGAAACCTTTATCCATCATATTACCCATGCTCTTAGAGACATTGGAAGTAAAAGAACAAGTTAAGTGCACATGAAGACCTATAATTGATAGCAAGAGATCAAAAAAATTGTAAAATATAAAAACATTATAAAAGTTCTAACATAAGATTATCGTTCACTATTCAAAATATCCAACTAATATAAGAGGTCTAATCACAATACAAAAGGCTTTAAGAGGGATTAAAAAAGGCTAAGTGATTGTAAAGATATATAATAAAATGGACCAAAAGTAATCCAGTCCTAAACACTGGAGCCAAACGTGATCAGTTGCACCAACATCATGACCGCCATCAACGGCTTAAGAGACAAGGCAAGGGAGCCACTAAAGTAAGAAGTAGCACAAAGGAGGTAGTGAGTTGAGGCAACCACAAATACACCTTACGAAATCAAGAGCAGAGGAAGAGCTTGAGAGATTTTGTAGATTGCGCCAGTCGGCCGAACACAAAGGAGCTACATGCAAGCAACTGAAGCAAAGCGCAACCAAACTAAACAAAGATACCACTGCCAATAATCTGAAGGCAATCACATGGGCAAACGATCAAACAAACCTTCTGTCAGAAGTTGAAAGAGAACGAAAATACATGCCAGCATTAAACAAAGCGACATATTGTGTAGGAGCAAGAGTAAGTAGAAATCGAGGGCGAGCGAGAAGATAGAGAGTAGAGGGAAAGCACCTGTGCCAAAGCCATCGCATAGAGGTAGGATGAGATGAAGGTTGAGCGTAGAGGGATTAGATGCAAGGCTTAGGAAGATAGAGGATAAAGGTAGAGCATAGAGGTAGCTATAGAAGTCACGGCAAGAGGAGAATAGAGGCAAAGTAGGGGGTATTTAGATAGTTAGCTCATGAATTAGTAAAAGCACTGCCAAATAGGTCCATCAACCATATCCCATACTTAAATTGAGGAGGTAGATCAAATTGAAAGCCTACGGTAAGGTTTAAGAGTCAAATGTAGACTACGGTAATTTAAGGTCGAAATAAAGACCACAATTGCTTATCGAAGATTAAAGATAAAAAATGCACCAAGACATGAGAGAACCAATCGAAACGTATAATTTATTGACTGTAGTAGCTCTAAGTAGACGATGAGAAGGACAAGTGAGGGCGCTATGCAGTAGAGCTAAAGACAACAACTACTGTGCATACAACGAACCATAGAGCTTAAGAGACAACTACTGTGGCATAGCAAAAAGAATCTTAATGTAAGGGTAGTTACTTTTAGAGGGGTTTTTTTGCTAAGACAACAGGTAGTGGTAAGTGTAAATGTGTAGGAGAGCGGAGAGAGAACAAGTGAAAGAGAAAGAGGAAAAGCAAGAGAGAGATAGAAAGAGAGAGAGAGAGAGAGAGAGAGAGAGAGAGAGAATGTAAAGGCTTAAACTAAACTAACCAATTAAGGTAAATTAAGAAGACAGAGTTAAAAAAAGAAAGGAGAGAGAGAGAGAGAGAGAGAGAGAGAGAGAATGTATATGTGTGTATGTGTGTGTGTGTGTGTGTGTGTGTGGCCCACCCCCAAACTAGAGGGTAAGACCACATGGTGGGAGTAAGCCCACCATGTGGAACTTACTCCCCACCTACTAATAATAAGTGAATAAAAGTGGATCTGTATGATAAGTGTCAAAATGGAAAAATAATGCCAACAGTAAATGCGTAAACCACTTCTGCAAAATAGATATAAAAGTTAGCAAAAAATAAGGTGGATCACAACAACATGACTAGGGATTATCCATGCTAAATAGTTATCCAATGGATGTGAATTAATTGTATGGCACTAGCCTGACCAAAGGCTAGTTGGGAAATCAAAGTGTGTGTTTAGATTAAAAAGTCCCATCAATAATTGAGCCATACATTCCATCAATTGGATAAAAAGTTAAAAAAGGAAAACATATAAGGAAAAAATGTTTGAGACATCTAATTTGAAAAATGCAACTAGAGTTTGCAAAAATTTTGATTATTGAGTTTGACAAACATGATATTGCAAAAAGATGTCAAATCCTCAGGTAGCAATCTAGGTTCTGAGGTCGGGGTCCACTTACCTGCCACCATCCAAACAAACTAGGTGTTAGAACATCATAGTTATGCTTGGGTAGACAAGTAATGCCTATTTTCCCTGGCTTGTTATTGCTTTACCTAGGAATATAGACAACCATATGGATTCTTAAATAATTAAAAAAAACAATTTAGCCACAAGTGAAGTTTTAGTCACAAGTGGAGTAAGAAGCGAATGAGTGCATGGGTTAAGAAGGGATTAAGGGAGGTATGGGATGATTAGTGGGCTTGGTATGTGGGGTGGTTAAAAAGAAAGTGTAAAGGGAAGATTTCAAGAGGGTACATGAAAGAATAATTCATAATTAGGGAAGTATTCATGTGTGTGTTAGGGAAGTATTCATGTGTGTGTGTGTGTGTGTGTGTGTGTGTGTGTGTGTGTGTTCATGTGTAAAGAAATAAATGTCTGTGTGTGAGATACATTTACTAATCAAATTTATTTTGTGTGTGTTTATGTGTATGTGTGTGTGTGTGTGTGTGTGTGTGTGCTTTTTCCAAGGGCCTACTTGTAATCTTTTTACTTTTGTACTTCAAGGTCGGTTTTCACCTCTTCTAAGGTTTCCCATAGAGAAATATATGGTTTTACTGAAAACTTATGTGTATGTGTGTGTGAGTGTGTTTGCATGCATGCATGCATGCATCCATGCATGTGCATGCGTTGACATGTGCACATGCATGCATGCATGTCTGTGTGCGTGGGTGTGTGTATATGTGTGTGTTCATGCGTGCGTGTGTGTGCATGCATGCATGTGTCTCTGTGTGTGTGTGTGTGTGTGTATGTGTGTGTGTGTGTGTGTGGGAGCATGCATATGTTGTATGTGTGTGTGTGTGTGTGTGTGTGTGTGTGTGTGTGTGTGTGTGCACATGCGTGCGTGTGCATTTTTGTGTGCATGCATCTGGATGCATACATATTTGCTTGTGCCTCGAGGGGTGCACTACTATTAAATTGTATGTATCATGTGTGTTCAAGGGGTATTTAAAAAATCCCTCAACTAAAATTTTCCCCTTAATAAAAATAGTAACCCTCCTTACTTATGAGCTAAGTGATTTTTTCCTAAAGTTATATATAAAAATCCATCCTGTTATTGTAATCTTGTTAAATTTTTTCAAAAAAGTGAACTAAAATACCCCTCCTTTCAAATGCATGTGATACACTAAATTTTTTTGAGGTGAACCCCTTGAGGCTGCATGGCTTGTGCATGCCGTGAAGGGTTGCACATGTGTGCAATGTACATATATACACACACTACACATGCTCATGCATGTGTAGACATGCATATGAAAACACACACACACATATGCACAGGTACACACACATGCCATATGTAATGAGAATATTCATACATACAAGGTTATGCATGCAAACGTCCAATTTATAATCTAGACTAGCGACTAAGCTTCTAACCACCTATAAACAAACAACTCTAGATGTCTTGGGAAAAATGCTCAAGATAGAAGACTTAAGAGAACTATGGGCTGTAGACTCTCAGAACACCATCTTGGTTGAAATTTCTTTTGTTGCTAGATACAAAAGTGTTGTATATCAACTCTAAAAGTTCCAAAACCAAAAAAAATGAAAAAAAGTCCAACAAACCGATTGCCCTATTCCTAGGGGGCTTCACCTCCAAAATGTTTAGTGTACCATGTGTATTCAAAAGGAGGGCTATTTTAATTCCACTTTTGAGAGAAATTTAACAAGATTACAATAATAGGATGGATTTTCAACTTTAGCAAAAAATCTGTTAGTTTATAACTAAAGAGGGGTGGTTTTGTTGCGGTAGAATTTTTAGTCAAGGGGTTTTAAAATACACCTTGAATGCACCTGATACCTAGGATTTCTTAGTAGTGCACCCCCTGAGCCCTATTCTAGCTAGGATTGGTCCATCATTAGGCCCTAGTTTGAGGCATATTTTCCTGAATGAACTCCAAAAACAACTTGATGATGTTGTAGAAAAATACATGAGTTTCAAATGTGATATGGATTTATCATGCTATTTGGTCACCCAATATGTGAAAACAACACTAACAAATGGCCTTTTGAGTGGGGTGAGAAACTTCTTAAAAACTAAGAAAATGGGTTTGATTTAATGCCTATTTTCTCTTGAGAGTTGCAAAATCCCAAACACCTTGATGATGTTTTTTAAAAATTTGTGGAATTAAAATGTGATGATATTGTGCACCCATGAAACATTTGTACCCTATGTGAAAACGTCCTTGCAAAACAACCTCTTCAGTGGGTTGAACAACCTTTTGAAAACTAGGAAAATGGCCCCTCTTTGATGTGGCATATTGTCTTTTGAGAAGTGCACGTGAATCCAAAACCAAATTGATGATGTTTTAGAATAGTTTATATAATTCAACTTTAATATGCTCTATGAACCAGTGCAAGAAGGTAGGATTAAAGGCATTTAACTTCCCTTAAGTAAGTAGGTGTTTCAATCAATAGTTTGTTGATAATGCAAAGCTAACTCCCAAGAACTCAACTGAGGATGTAAACGGAGCTCTATATTTCTTCGGAGGGTTAAACAGAGCTATGGATTTCTTTGGAGTGTTCACCTCAAAAAAATTTAGTGTACCATGTGCATTCGAAAGGAGGGGTATTTTAATGCCGCTTTTGGAAAAAATTTAACAAGATTACAATAACCGGAGGGGGGTTTTAATTAAATTTTATGGAAATTTCCATTAGTTCACAACTAAAGAGGGGTGGTTATATTGAAGAAAAAAATTTAGTTGACGGGTTTTTTAAATACCCCTTGAATGCATGTGATACCTATGATTTCTTCGTAGTGCATCGCCAAGTAGATTTCATTAACACTTTTGCATTCACTCTTCAAAACACAGATAAAAACATAAAAACAAGCAATTTTTAAGTGTGTTTTGAAGGAAATAAAAATCAAAAGTATAAACTGGCAAATAGTAGTCATTTTATATTGCTAGGGATACCAATGGACTTTGATTTATCCATGAAGGAAACAATGGAGTGGTCCTTATATAGATTTAAGAGGAATTTCAATAATTTTAGGGAATTTCAAGAAAATTTGGTTGGTATTAAGATATTGTTTTATTCTATTGTGATCTTCCACCTTTTTTGCTAGTGTCTCTCTAGTTTTGGGCTTGAGAAGCTTAGTAGATAGTATAGTGTCCCTGGTCTTCTTCTTACCCCTCGATTTGACAGATAACTCAATTCCCAACTCAGTGCAAGTGAGTGAGCTACACTAAATAAGAAGATGCTCTCTCTTGTGATTTTAAGTTTGTTGTGCTAGGCTTCCTAACTCACTCGAGGTATAGAAACATATGTTAATAAAAACTAATAATCAAGGTTTGTGTTGCATAGGGAAACCGTATGAAGACAAGTAAATAGGCAATTGATCATATTATAAAACGCGGAATACAAGAGGAAATATCTCAAGTGGAGTACAAGAAGAAATAAGTGGATCATATTATAAATAACAAGTGGAGTAAAAGAAGAATATCTCAATTACACAAACACACTTCTGTTACTTCAAAGAGGTATGTTTGTATACAAACGTCTTAGTGAGCACCAATTTAAGAGTTTTATTGGTGGAATCAACCTATCCAGTACGTCAAGGATAGTAAGGACTTGCAACTCTATGTACCACCATAAACTCCTTGGTTAGCAACTCAAACACTTCATTTATAATCTGAGTTCCCTTATCAATAACAAATTTTATTGTAATGGTATCCATATATAAAAATGATGTTTCTTAGATGTAGCCTAATCCAAGTTGTCCCTTAAGGCCTTAGATTTGGTCCACTTAGTAACATTTGTCTAGAGGAAGCAATCTTCCTTTTCCCTAGTAGACATTAAACCGAAGACTTTGGCATGGAACTCCATTAAACCGAAGACTTTGGCATGGAAATCCTTGAAGAGAGTACTTTATAACAACCCATCTTATAAAACTTCTGAGGTAGTAAGTTCACCACCAAAGTTACCTCGTACAGGGCCTAAGAACCTCATCTCGCCGATGTGTGCTCACTGAGAATTGACAAAATCTCTGCACCAAGGTAAAAAAGCAATGAGGATGGGAGCCGTTAGTGCTCAAAAATGACTCTGTTCCGAGTGTGCCAAATCTTGGCCACTACGATCGCATGCAGTATATTCCAAATGCGCAGTTGGGTTCTGTCATCCTACCATGATCCTCGAACAAGGCGGCTAACCTGACAACAAATATAATCATGTGCCAGCTAAATAGTGATGAATCTCTAGACTGGGTGGACGAGCAAACAACCTAAAAAAGGATGATGGTGAGACTCCAGAGCCACCCGACAGAAAGGGCAAATCAGAGAAATATTGGACCACCACCGTGCAAGATGATCCCGAGTGGGGAACTTAGCAACAAGTAATCTCCACAGACAAAAGTTAAACCGATAGGAGAAGGTAGACCTCTAAACCCACGGCAAAAGAATCCCATGGAGCAAAAGACTACCATGCCGATTTGACCTCCCTAGTGAGAAAGAAAATCCTCCTAAGCACAAAAATCCTTAAGCTAAAAATGAGTAACAGGCAGTCCATGTTGATTAGACCAAAAGCGCAGATCAGGAGCACCTAAACACAACAAACTAGATGGCCAATTATGGTGAAATTTTTCGTGTAGAGAATGCAAGAAAGACTCCTCCCAAGCAGAGAGATTAAAATGTTGATCAAGAACATGTACCGAGAACCAATCAACAGCCCGTGAATCCCATACATCTCCCCACTTGGCAAGGCCATGCTGATAGAGGTGTTTGGAAAGTTGAGGACTTATAGTAATAGACGGAATATTATTGATGACAGGAAAACTGTGGAGCCAAAAACTCAAAGAAAGGGAAGCATCCCCACCCAATCGATCACACCCCTTCCAAGTACAATTGCTAAGGCCACTCATCCAAACAAAGAGGAGAGTGGTGAGGAAATTAGAGGGCGGGATCTTAATAGGTAAAGGACACAAAAGCAGCTCTTGCCACTGACCCTGCACTGTGATAGAACCAAATTCTTGAAGCCAATGTCTCGCAAGAATTGCTTGTTCGATTTATGAACTACTAAGCAAAGAAGGGAGCAAGAAGAGATGATGATGAAGGAAAGGGACTCCCATTGATATATTCATTGAATCAACGTGCATATACATATAGCCCGAAGGCAGTTCTGGTTGTAACTGAATGCATGTCTGGATACCACAACGATTGACATCTCTATCTAATTGCTACTAACATAGATATGTTTAATTCTACTCTAACATAGTTTTCTATTCAGTCGTATAACAATGCGACACTTAACCTTTATTTCATTTCAACACTCCCCCATAAGTGGAACATTAAGAACTCATACAACCATCCATCATTCCTACTTTCCATACAACATTCAAACTATCAGCTTTGCAACTCTAAAATAGTTGCACCTTTTCCATCTTCATTGAAGCTGCCTTAGCTTCATTTCTTTCATTCTTCAGGTCTTCAAGCTTCTTCCTGTAGTTTCTTGCAAAGTGGCATGGCTTTCCGGAGTAGAAACACTCTCTTTTGCTCATATCAACTAGCAAAGAACTGCTTGCATTCCAAGTGCTTGGTAACTCCTTTTGCTGGCCTTTCTTCTTGAACCGGCTTCCTACTACATAGAGGGCCATTGATGCACTCGAGTTGCTTTGTACCTTCTGTCATGGCTTTTGGCAGATATCCTCTTGCAGGAGAGTAGTTGTGAGCTCCTTGAACTTCATTTCCTCTGTGACATCGTTGAGCATAACATTCAAATGGTCATATGATTCAGGGTATGTATTCCAAAACATCGTACACACCTCATCTTTTGGAATGGTCGTTCCGATTGAGGTTAGTTGATCAATGCAGGCTTTGAACTTCAGGAGATGACTCACGATCAAATCTTCAACGCCCATTTCCATGTTAATCAATGGGCACCTAAGATAAGCTTTGTTGGCGATTGACTTTGTTTTGTAAAGTGTTGCAAGTGTATCTCACACTTCCTTTGACGTTTTGGCATTGCTCACATGTAGCAATTGATCGTTGATAAGATTACGATAAATCTCTTGCCTTGCCTTTGCATCTTGCCACTCCCACACAACCAACTCGACTGCCTCCTTTTTCGCAGGCTTTGGATTGTCTCTAGCCACGATCTTCCATACTTCCTACCCTTGTAGAATTGCAATCGTGTGTATCTTCTATGTGTGGAAGTTCTGGCCATCGAATCGGTCTATCAGGCAAAAGGATTGAGGCTCCATATCTTTCGCATTCACTTCATTCGCCTGCATCAACGATTAGCGCTGGCTTCATTCATTCTTTACCCTCCATCGTCAAATTTTGGCATATCTCATGCTTGATGAATGTGGGGCTCAGGATCGGATGAAGTGCTCTGATACCATGTTTGATTTATGAACTACTAAGAAAAGAAGGGAGAAAGAAGAGATGACAAACACCAGACTGGGGAGTAGTAAATGTTGGAGATTAGTGATCCGCCCCAGTAGAGAGAGGTGCTTATCACGCCACTTGTGAAACTTCCATGTAAATTTATGAAAAAGCCAATCAAAGTGCTGATACAGAATAGTTCCAAAACCGATAGGGCACCCAAATACCTCATGACACAACCGGAGCGCACAATAGAAAAAGCAAAGGAAGAAACCCAAGGAGGGAGGGAATCCCAACTCAACTAGAGCAAAGTTGCTTTAGAGATATTAATGTATGAGTCAAAAAGGGCAACGAGATATGACTAAACCTCCATGAAACACTCAATATTATGAGGATCAGCTTCCAAAAAATTGGTTTTATCATCTGCAAAAAAAAAGAAGATTGATCTAGTAGACACAGACCTTGCCGCGACACCACTTGTAAGATGTAGATCGAGTTGCTGAAGAAGTGGCTCAGTAACAATGGCGAACAAGAGGGCGCAAGAGGGCACCCTTGCCACACCGATTGCTGAAGAGGCCCAGGAGTCATGATTATATCCATTGAGCAAAATCATGGCAGATGCATTGGAAAAGAGAACCTGTGTCATTGACCATTTTTTGGCATTGGTTCCTACACACAAACACATCGGCGTTGTACAGCGTCTTGGCTAAGCCCAACACTCAGTTGTTATCGCTTTCTTATAGACTTGATTCTTGTCACATAGTAGCTCTCACATGACTTGGTTTTGACTGTTCAGCATAAGCCCTCCAATTGTAGCTCTCACACATTGTTCTCATGGGTAGAGACTATCACTGGTACACAGGTAAGCCTCTAGGATAGAGTACTAGTCCTACATAAGCCATTCTCAAACACGAGCTTAAGCATAACCTTGAGCATGAATTCAACTGACCCGATCATACGCTTTCTCAAGGTCCATATTGAGGAGGACAAACCGCTTATTCTGAGTCACTATGTAGTCTATAGCGAGCAGCACGCTAAGAATCACCTCGTGAATATTACGTCCATGGATAAAACCAAACTGGTGTGCATGCAGAAACCTTGAGAGGATGAACTTAACTCGCAATGAAAGGGCTTTTGCCACGATCTTGTAAGCACCGTTCAACATCATGATAAGACGCCAATCCGAGGGAAGCAAGTGATTAGTAGATTTGGGAATTAGTTTAATTACAATGGTGTTCACACTATGCTAAGTATATATGTCCATTGAATTTTAATTTCACTCGAATGGCTATTGGATGATCCAGCGGCCATATTTCAGACTTTAGTGGATCAAAATATGTTGAAGATATACTTGACATTGTCCTAGACTTTCCTTTTGTTGACTCCTTCATGCAAGCATTTTGTTTATTTCTTTCAACATAAACAATATTCTAAATCCCATCTTTCTTGTATTGCCTCTATTTATACCGAAGAGAGATTAGACTCGCAGTTTGAGGACATAAACTGGACATGATTAAAAACTATAAAAGCAGTCAAAAAACATCATGTATTGGTGAGATGTTTGGCCACTGATCCTATAAAGAATAGTACTCATCCTCTTATCCTACACCTTCAAATGCACTAGAGCCTAAGCTTTGTGTGGTAGAAGTTGAAGATCGTTCCTCCTCTAGGCTATCCACTAGAACATTCTCTGAGTCCAACCTAGGCAAGTTAAGCTGCCACCCTCTTTTTTGCATGGTGTGTCTTGGCTTCCATTTGTTCACTACATCCGAATAATGTCTTTGGAATTTTTGGGGAAATTATGTATTGTGTTTCCTTTGGCAAATGCCCAACTTGTGTTAATTGAAATGCATATACCAAAATATCTACCTCATCCAATTGTAGAGTATCAATTCTTGGACAAGTTTTTGACGCCCTCTTCCCTTTTTGAACACGCTTCCTTGTTACCACCATCTCTGGGTTATATCGACCCATGAAAGCATCCATGGACTTGGTGAAAACACCTCTATTGACTTGGACTTTGAACCTTCCTTTTCGATGTTCACAACTTCAGCAATCCAAAAAGGAAATCCACTAGGATCATCTCTTGGTAACACAACAACCATCATACCCAGTACTGTGAAGTCCTCGATGCTACCACTCCACATTTCTTGAACCCTTCCTTGGCCTTTTTGGACTTTCTTGCTCCAAGGTACATTTCTCTCTCCTCCCCAAGATAGTTCTTCTAAGGTGCATGTAAATGCGCACTTGAAGAAGCATTCATACGCGCATTTACAAAATCTTGTTCAATGCACTGTGGCCAACTAAAATAGGACACATCTTGGGGGTCATTTAGTTGGTGATTGATAAGTATTTGGGATGTAAAGAATGGATTCCACCATGTCCACACCACATCTTCAAAATACGTTGCAGCATGCTGGATTGTTTCTCTAATCTCATTGACTGAACTTATAGGGTTTACATCTCTCCCCCCCTTCATGGCTCATTGCACCTCCCTCACTGATTCTAAAGGCTGTAAGGGTGCCACATACAACTCATGCTCTGGAAGACACTTCAAGAACTTCAATTCTTTGACTGGAACCCAAGTTGGTGATGTGAAATAGAACTTTCCCCACAACAACGTCATGCCTTCTTGAACTCTCTTCATTCAAAATTGGTGTTGAAAGCTTAACTCGTTGAGCTTCTCAATACATCGATCAATTCGCTCAAGCGTCTGAAATCTGTTGTTTTTTCCATGTTTGCAATTATTGGTTTTGGCACATATGCATCCTGTAAAATGCAGATCATTGCCCCATGCTTCTTTCCTTCTTAACTTTACTGAGAACCAGCTAAACATCTTATCAATATGGTCGTGTGTGTGGGCCACCATAAGGAATCCTAATTTCACTTTCAAAAATATGCCGTTCTCCACAAGCATGCAAAGGTATGCCAACACAACTTGATTTTTGTTCTCTCTCGATGTGTTATCAAGTTGGACATACAACT
The DNA here is from genome assembly GCF_047967505.1 of Dipteris shenzhenensis. Lineage (NCBI taxonomy): Eukaryota > Viridiplantae > Streptophyta > Polypodiopsida > Gleicheniales > Dipteridaceae > Dipteris > Dipteris shenzhenensis. Next base: position 42,256,599 of record NC_141600.1, on the reverse strand, counting down.
CTTTTTAAAGAGGTTGTGTAAGATTCCTCAATGCATCATTAAGAACAAAAACTGTGAGATTAGGATCATTTCTTACATTTGGTGTCGTCAAATAAACCTTGGGGATTAATTCACTATGGTAGATCATGCATCCAACCACGTGATATGTGATGAAGTTCTCCTCTTTCAAATCCTTGGGCACTCATTTGAAGTGTGGAAGATTGGTCTTCTTTTGATCCATCCCATCAATGATGATGGTTATGTACTTATCAAGCTGTTGATAGCTCTTCTTGAGATGCTTCACTAACTTCTTCCTTTCTAGAGCTTGCATTTCTCGATGCATTTGCAACTCTGCAATTGCTTCTTCTGCAAATATAGAAAATGATTAGATGTTGCAAGCAAATGATTTTTGTCAAAAAGAAGAAAATTTCATGGCATCATTACACACACCTCTCTCTTGTCCTTAACTTCTATTATGCAAGGCCTTCAAGTCCGCGCATGTGGCACACACACCAAAGCGACAAAGCTTTGGTATCTTCACGTTGTTGAATTCATTCTTCCAAATCCTACAAAAATGCTGGTATGTCACGTACTCGTCACCTACAGTAAACATGGCATCTTTGTACATGGAATGGATCTCACGCTTGGAGAAATTATCTGGTAAGTGCAACTGGTCACTATTCGGAAGAGCGTCGGCATGTTTTTGCACAAAGTCTTGTAACCACAAGCATACCATATTGCCATGCGGTCCATGCACTCTCATTTGCCCTACTGTACAAATGTGGGGGTCTTTATAGAGGTGAGCCTGTAATCTTTTTAGCCTTTCATTGCCAAGACAATGTGCAAGTCTATACGCTTTGCGACAAACAATCCTTGAACCAAATGAGTACTCAAACACATCTTGTTTATATTGTTTTCCCTAGGTCTTACAGACCATGCTAAATAAAATTTTTGATCATCTTTATTCATTTGAACATAATTTTTCCGTAACACTCTTAATTTTGCAACCCCAAAAGTGAACAGGCACATTCTGCTACAACAAAGAGTATTGCATGTCTCTTTTAGATGTGTGGTGTCTAACATTATGCGAGCTCTCCCTCTTGTGTAGCAAGACTTTTTGAGGCCCACATTCATTGGTCTTCCCTTTAGTCTCTCCTCAATAGACGAGATTGAATTTCGCTTCCCCTTTTGTGATAGCCAAGACATATGTTGAGAACCATCTGGATTAGATGTCCCTTATAAGAAATAATTTCTAGCTTCAAAAACAAAACAAAGAGAACCATTGAATGAAATTAGACATGGATCACATACCTGATAACACTTGTTGACCTCTCGTGCTTGTGGTGACATCTATTATTTCATTCTCTTCAATGGGAATATTAGGTCCATGGATTTGAGTACCTGGGCTTCTACGTCCACCATCATGCTTAGGTGAAGGAGTAGGAGACACATCCAAGGTCGCAAAAGAGGTTCCACCACTAGTACAAAAGATACATCCAATGTAGCAAAGGAAGCGCCCTTGGAACTATGAGAAGAAGAAATTTAGATAGACGTAGTGTCGAATGAACCTCCCATGCAGAACTTTGCCAAGCTTCAAAGGGGACACATGAAAAGTGCCATGCAACAATGAAAGGTGGAAATTATATGCCTAATCACAAAAGTCAAGGTTAGGTTTAGGGTTTTGAGCATAGAGACATTTTTAAAAATAGAAAATTTTCTCTATAAACCTGAGATTCCCACATTTTTTTCTCATTATTTCCAGAATACGCCCAAGAGTTCAAAGAAATCACCAAGTATGTACAATTTTCTTATGGTTAAGTGTTTTTTATTTTTAATTCGGTCATGAAATCAAATTTTAAGGCATGCTTCAATATAATTTACTGTGTTTTGAAAATTGGGGTGGTGTGCTTGCATATGATTTAAACAACTTTATATTTGCTTTTTGGAAAACACATTGGTTTGATTACTAGTCTATCCTATTTACAAAAAGTAGTAAGAAACATTTCTAAAAATAAATTACTCTATATTGTACCCTCTAAGCTTTCAATCGCTTCTTGTTTAATCCTCTAACCTCTCCATCTCTCCCTCTACCATCTACCCCTCTGAGCTCTCCATCTTTGCAAGGTAAGCGTTTCAATTCTCATGCATCCATTTTGTTTTTTTGGACTAAAGGGAGCTAACTTTTTTCCCGATCGATGATATCATCGATGAGATGTCGCCCGGTCAATGATATCATGACCAGCTTCTTCTTCTTCCTCGCTCGATCGCCTGATTACTAGTCTACTCTATTTACTAAAAATAGCAAGAAACATTTCTAAAAATAAATTACTCTATATTGTACCCTCTAAGCTTTCAATCCCTTCTTGTTTGATCCTCTAACCTCTCCATCTCTCCCTCTACCATCTACCCCTCTCAGCTCTCCATCTTTGCCAGGTAATCGTTTCAATTCTCATGCATCCATTTTGTTTTTTTAGACTAAAGGGAGCTGACTTTTTCCCGATCGATGATATCATTGACGAGATCTCGCCCGATCAATGATATCATCGACGGGCTTCTTCTTCTTCCTCGCTCGATCGCCTCACTTCCCCATTCAATCGCCTCACCTCCCCACTCTAACATGGTGCCCAAATCAATGGGCTAGCAGCCCATTGATGATATCATCGACGTGCGCATCGCCCGATCAATGATATCATCAATAGATAGAGAGAGAGAGAGAGAGAGAGAGAGAGAGAGAGAGAGAGCAAGAGGGGAGAGAGAGAGAGAGAGGGAGAGAATTAGGGAGAGGGAGAGAGGGATAGTTGGAGAGACGGAAAGGGTTTTTTGGTGAATTTTTGTTATTTTTTGAACGGTTTTTATTAAAAAGCTGTGTTTTATCTTCAAATTATGAAGTTGTTTCTTAGTGGTTTGTAATTAAATTTGAGAGAAAGAGAGGCATTTTGGCCATAATTTTGTTGTTTTTGAATTGTAGTGTTGTTACTTTTCATGCTTTTTTGTTTTTTATTCTCTAGTCCAAAATCATGTTTCAATAATAAGCATGTCAAGATCCTTTTCCACCATGAAGAATGTCTATGTTAGAAGCTCAAAGTCTTTTTAAAAACCATCAAGCTTGTTGTACTGGTTTTTGTTTTTTTCAACTTGAGATATTCTCTCCATGATATCATAATATTTTGACATTGTTTATGTCCTTTGTAGGTATCATGTTGAACAAACAACCTTTCGAAGAAATCTGTGTCTTTGGAAAGCCCACATCGAAGGATCCTTCCACTAGGATCCAAAAGATAAGGTTGGAAAAGAAAGGCACCAAGGAACCAAAGAAAAGTGCCAAGGATCCAAGTCTTGAGGTGCAACAGCTTCAGCAGATTTATGATGTTCCAACTTCTTTTGATGAAGGTTCGTTGCAAATTTGAAAATTATGGAACATAGCAGAAGTACACAATAACATTAATTCAAAATGGATCAACAAAGTTGGCACTGATACAGATGAGATGACTTTGTTGCTTCCAAAGACACTTCCCATTAGAAGATCAATTTTTAACCCAATATTAAAGATTAAAGATATCACAAGAAGTGAGGGCAATGAGGAAAGTGTTGAAATGCTTGGGATTGATAACAATAAGAAACCTATTGTTTGTTTTCTTATGGAGGAGAAGTTATCTTTGAAAGTTGTTAATCCACCCACTGTAGCAGAACAATTAAAACAAATCAAAGAGGAAGGGAAGGTTAGTTACTATCCATAAGTAATTTATAATTTTCTATGTTTATGTAATTTTCTTTTGAATACTATGAGAGATCAATTTTGTTTTGTGTGTCCAGGATCTTATTTATCACTTGACAAATCAAATTGTTGAGGTTGATGAAATAATCGAGAAGATGGAGGTATCAACTTCCAATAGTGATTCTGAGGAGCATACAGAGGAGGGTATGAAGATACCGCAACATCACCAATCAAACCAATAGGTTCTTCAAAGTCAAAAGGAAAGGGATCTTCCCATTTAGAAGCTGAAAATTTTGGCTCTAGTATGTACACAAGGATTAAGAACTCCCACAAGTTTACATGGATTGAGAGCACCTTCTCTTTCAGGCCATCATGGATTGAGTGCACCCCCAAGTGGGCATGTTTTGAGCATACCACTCCCTAAGAAATGACCTCTATTAGTTGCAAGTGTGTTTCCTCTAGAGTCTTATGAGGATGTTGTTAAGGAGACTCCATCTATTGCACAAGGGAACAAACGGAGTAAACTGGGATCAAAGGTTCCAAGGAGAGTACAGCCATTGGATATCATTGAAATCCCAACCAGTGGGTGAGCTGCAAGTACCAGGATCTGACATTGGAGATGGCACCTCAGATACACATCAAAATAGAGTCTATGCAACGGTATAACGAGATAACCTTGTGGATCGACAGACTTTCTTCTTTCACATTGATCATGTTATCAGACCTCCTATTGATCTGAGCACTGGCCTTCGGCCATTTGAGGTGTGTGCAATACATCCTTTCCATCTTGAGAATTTGAAGACACGAATGAAGGACAATCCGCATGCACAAGTTGTGAACTACATTGTGCTCGTGGATCCAAAAGAATGTCCCAATAAGGCATCTTTTGATTGCTGGAAAGCAAATGATTATAACTACTTTGTTCTTGGAGGCTCCCATTCAGTAGAGGCAAAAAGGAAGTTGAATATTGAGTTTCCACGCAACTCTCATTACAAGACATGTAATTGTACAGTTTATGCTAGTTTGACTGATGCGGAGGCAAACTTACTGGCTTTTATTACAATAACGGCAATGACTATAGGAAGTCCATGTCTTGGATAGAACGGGTTTGTTTCTATCACAATGAGTTCATTACCAAACTCAAAGAGGTTCGTTCTTTGATCACTCCAGAGTTCCACTTGTCTTTGTTGAATGAGACTGGGATTTCTGCAACAATTAAAGATCCATCAAGGCCAAGTGACAGCTTCAAATCATGGGACGGGATGTTTCAAATTTCATTTCATAGTGGAGAAGTTTGGGATCAGATAAATGCAATTTTTTCAAAGTGGGAGAATTTTGAAATCAAAGGGTAGCAAAAACTCATACCTAAAGGAGTCAAGAAAGAAACCCAGACCTTGGAGGCATTACCTGAAGAGATTTGAGCCACAGCATGGAAGAACATGCAGGGAATTAAAGATCAGATTTTAATTATGTGCTTGGCAGAGTGGTGTCTGGAGATCTCTCTTTGGATGAAATGGGCAATGAATTTGATGAGTAAGTAAACTTCTCTCCTTTGCATCATGTCTCTCCTTGATTTTACATTAATCTCTTTATAAATAATGTTTCAATAGACTTTGTTTCAAGTGTAAAAGTGAGATGAATTATACATGCGTTTTCAATGCAGGCATAAAATATACATGAAAATGCAGGATGCAATGATCCAGCAATTGAACATGCCGGATTGGGATGCTGTTCGGGAGGAGTATCTCGAGAGCAGCAAGATGGAGAGCTTGGCTCCATATTTCAATGTATTCAAAAGCATGGTATGTCAAATTTGGTATACATATGTTAATGGAAATTTTCTTTCGAACTCTACCAGTGAGAGTCTCTACCCATGAGAACATTGTGTGAGATCTAATTCAGGTATGTAAAATTGGTACCCATTTTAAGATTCCCTAAGAAATGCTTGCTTGAAAACAGATATATGAGCTGATTAATTAGGAGTTGTGGTTTTTGATAAGGATTTACTATCTCCCCATTCTTATCCATGGTCACACGCCTGAGCTTCTTCGTCATAGCTGGAATAATGAAATGATAAGGAGTAAATGAAGCAAATGAAGGAAAATTGATGTGACCAATACTTTTTTTTCCATCGACAAACCAATGCCCTATTGAAATGTTTTCTATAGTAGACATGAATCGATGTCCTTTCATTTGTCTCACATTGGGTTTCATCCTATGAAGGCACGGGTACTGAATACCTGAGGCATACCCAGCTGAATCTGCTTCGTTCCTTTCCCATGAATACGAAGTGGGCCATATATACATACCTTATCTAGCGATTAACGTTGATAGGTGAGCGTCTATAGGCCCGGCCTGATGAAATCAGTGGGGGGTTTCAGCTAATAGTAGAAGCTAGAGTTCTAGCGATGATGGATTGACGTGGCAGTAGTCATTCGACCTCCCCATGCTATCTAAGTGGAAGTACCTCACGCTTCCCTTGGGCCAACAGGGACATACCCAAAAAATCTTTGCATTTCATGTTGCACTCACCAATAAAGGTGGTCAAGTCCAGCACATTTATCATTGATGACACTCATCACTGCCCCAGATTGCAAGTCAATGAAAAATTATGACACACCAAAGCGTTGCCGTCGTAATTGACATGAACTAGTCAAGAAGACCCATTAGTTCTTTTGCTTTGTAAGGGACCTCATCAAAGGTGGATCCGGGAGCTTTAAATCCATATGGTATGTCTGCAATGACCGTGTACTCATTCTTCGGAACTATCTTTGACAATTCATTGTTGCAATCTCCATTGAGCACATGATAAAAGTTTGGTGGATGGTTTTCCCCCCTGTCAAACTCTAACATGTCATCATTAACAGTGATAGATTGTTGTCGAGTTCGATGCTCTTTTTCTTTTGCAGCTCGGTCAATCAATTGCTTAAAGCTTGTAGGCATCATACTGCTCTCAGATCCCTTCTTGCCTCGTTTCTGAACGTTGTTGTCAAAATAACAGTTCAATATACGGGTAAGCCTCTAAGACAGAGCACTAGTCCTACATAAGCCATTCCTGAACACGAGCTTAAGCATCACCTTGAGCATGAATTGCCAACTAGCCCGATCATAGGCTTTCTCAAGGTCCATATTGAGGAGGACAAACCGCTTATTCTGAGTCACTATGTAGTCTATAGCGAGCAGCACGCTAAGAATCACCTCGTGCAATATTACGTCCATGGATAAAACCAAACTGGCGTGCATGTAGAAACCTTGAGAGGATGAACTTAACCCGCAATGAAAGGGCTTTGCCACGATCTTGTACCGTTCAACATCATGAGAGGACGCCAATCCGAGGGGAGCAAGTGATTAGTAGATTTGGGAATTAGTTTAATTACAATGGTGTTCACCTAGAATTGTAGAGTACTATACTAAGTATATATGTCGATTGACTTTGAATTCACTCGAATGGCTATTGGATGATCCAGCGGCCATATTTGAGACTTTATTCGATCAAAATATGTTGAAGATATACTTGACATTGTCCTAGACTTTCCTTTTTTTGACTCCTTCATGTAAGCATTTTGTTCATTTCTTTCAACATAAACAATATTCTAAATCCCATCTTTCTTGGTTGCCTCTATTTATACCAAAGAGAGATTAGACTCACAGTTTCAGGACATAAACTGGACATGATTAAAAACTATTAAAGCTGTCAAAAAACATCATGTATTGGTGAGATGTTTGATTGGAAGTGTTGTCATTATGAATGGGTTGTCATTTGAACCCCATTTATACTTTATATTCCAATTTTGTTGCCTCACACAATCATCTACATTCAAATAAATTTAATTCCTCAATAAATCTAGGAAAGAAAGATTGGGAGTGCTAATAATGGAGTTGAAGAGAGTGAATAAAGAAGAAAAACCTTCCTAACTCCATGAAGGATTTGATTCATCTTCAGACCACAAGACCCAAAAAATTTGTCACAGGTTATCTTGTTCAAAACATTGGCACATGACTTCCAAAATTTGATCCCATTGTACACATTATCCATGGTTTGTTTTAATCTAGTGGTCATGTCAACCCTGTGTGTCACGTGTAACATGAGGCTATCATGTTTGTTCACTAGAACTAGCAATGGTGTAGGCCTCTATCTTGCTCAATGTGTTTTTTATCCACTTCTATGACTAACTACCTACTATCACATCCCAATTTTGTGACTCTGTCCTCCAATGAGAATACTAAGATATGATCCCATTGCTCCTTAGAGAAATTGATCTTCTTTCATCTTCCTTTAGGTGTCTTCCATATCTATCAACCTTTCATTCTTCTTTGAGTTCCTCAATACAACATTATGCTTTCTAATCATGGATGATTTTTTCAAGTTAGTTTCATTGAGAAGCTAAACTTTAATATTGGTGGTGAAAGTTTGTATGCCCTAATTTTAAAAAAATGTTTGAAAGATTGCCAGGATTTGAATCTTTTCTGTTGCAAAAAAAATCAAAATTTTGCTAGGATTTACATTTTTTACTTCAAAATTCAAAAGAAAAGTATAGAAGTGTACGACATCCTATCAATATTTCGAACCTAAAAAAACAAGCTCGATAAACTTTTGCCAAGATTTTATATTAATATATAAGCATAGCTTCGATAAAAATATCCATGCTTATAATCCGAGCTTGTAATTCTCAAATATTATCCTAAGATAGTCTCTCTAAATAGCAAGCCAAGGTTCCACAAATAGAAGCTTTGTATGGTACTTACCTAACGTTTGCAAAATCCTCTTTGTCTTTAATGGCATCCTTAGGTTTTTTGTCTCTAATGGAATTCCTAACTCAATCAAACAAATGTGTTGGGCATTGGCCAAATATGAGTTTTTTCCTATTTCCATCCACTTTGCAAAGATCTCTTCTAAAGACATGATCTGTGGATGCCATGTTTGAATGTGACCTTGTCAAGGCTCAACTTTGTAACCTCTATTAATTTCTATTGTCACCCCATCATGGAAAATTACTTAAGATATTTTGATCCATTAGAACATGTAAGACCAAAGAAAAACATAAACATATAAAGCAAAATATGAATATGTGCATCTCATGGATGACTGTGGTCATGTTCCTTTGTTGGCTATGCTAGTTTTCCAAAAGCTTCCCATTGTTGCCTTGCATGTGCTAGCTTGTCTAATTATGGGAATCTCCTCATGGTTTTTGCATGTAAAATGTTTGTTAACCTTGAGCATTCCAATTTTGTATAGTTCTCATCATGACTCTAGCTCTTTGAAACCTATCAACATTTAAAGTTAAAAAAATAAGAACTTATTCCAAAGGATGGTATCATAAGTTTCGACAAAGGAGTAAAACATTTTAAAAAAAAGTTTATCATAGTACCTATACAATGCTCACAGAGCTTCACGGACAAATTCAATATCTTAAAGTATCATCATTTACTCAATCGAGTGTTGCCCAAAATCATAATATATTCCCAAAAGGAATGTCCTCTTTTCTCAAAGTTTTTAATGGGTAATTATTCTTTTGATCAGAAATCTGGTTTTGTCCATGGGATTCAATGCTTTGCAAAAGTCAACCACCTTCACCACCACTCCATCATTGTGGCATGTATGCATAATCTACTCCTTCCTCAACATCTTTTAACATTATTTTTGAAGGTGTTTTTGTATCCAAATTGGATAGTAAGCTTGCCACTATTATAAGTCTTGTACACTTGGTTTCAATTCTATGCCATCCTTTCCATGTACTCCAGTATTGGGTTGCATCATCTTAATAGGCATTATTATGGAAGTACACCAAGAGTTGTGGCTTCACCCTCAATCTTTGTCTCCTCTTTATCCATTTTATTTAGTAGTATTCCTTTAAGTGGAACGTTATAGTCTTTTGTTGGTTTTTTTTTCCTTTTGGTTCTACATGTTTGACTAAACAGTCTTGAAATCTCAATTTATACCTTCTATACAAGTGGTTCCAAATTTATCCAATGTGGTTCCATGTTTTATGTCCCAGTCAAGGTTTTTCATTGAATCTATATTTTTACCAAATCTCATTACTATCCTTATAGCCACATATTTATCTAGCATAGCCCTCACCAATATCAATTCACCTTTGTTGGTCTTTATCGTAGCACCAATACATGGTTCTGTTTAATGATCAATAGTCTCTTGCATTCCAAGATTGTGCCATACTTACCTCATCACTTTTGTGAATAGGATAACCTATCCTAAACATTCATCATAGTCCATTCTTATGTACCCACAAACCCTTCATCTACATCAATAATTGTTAAAACCTCTATTGTCTATGATGTCTCAACATTCTTTTTTGTCTCATTTTGTGAATTTCTATCTCAGATGTAGGGTTCAAGAATGGTTAATCTTGTCTCTTTTGTTAGGTTTTGAGTCTTGTTTTACGTATCCATACCAGGGTCAACATTTTCTTGGGTGTAGCCAATCGCAAATCTTTTTTTGGGGTCGTTTTGGGACCGCGATGCAATGCACTTGTGGGTGAGATTTTGAATTTTGCGCGGACCCACACTCTCGTCGAGAATTTTTCCGACATCATGATGCCACACTGACATAATAATGAGATGCAATATATTTATTATGAACACCGCAGAGCTTAACACATGGCAGCTATGCACTACATCATGTGCATCTCTACACTGCTTCACACAGCGCTGACCACCTATCATCGATCAGCCTTTTGGGGTCATTGTTTGCTTGGGTGTAGCCATTTTTGGTGAGGTTCATGGACTTTTCTATATATAGTTATCTTGCATGACCCATAACTTATGCATTTCTTAACCGAATTCGATAAACTTTGTCTTCAAGTTGTAGTACACATTCCAAACTTGAACACGAGAGAAAAAATTATGGAATAAGGATTTGGAATGAGACCGTTAAAGCATTACAAGTGCTATTGTATGTGAAGCATGCACCTTAAAGCCTATAGGATATAGCAATTTATTCAAAAACATCAAAATTTTGTTATATACATACATGCAACCAAGTAATCATTTAAAAGTACACTACGTGAGTTTCTCCTCAACCCAAGGACACACCTAAATGAGAACATTAAGGCATGGGTTAACAGGCCTCTAATGTTGTGCTAAAGTGATGCATACCCATTTGAGGGCACGCTCCATAACGTTTTTTTGATTTGTTGAAAACAAAAACAGATTGAAAATTTCGAATCCAAACTAGTGGAACTACTCAATGGTGGTCTTAAAACATTGATAGTTGTTAGTATTGGTATCTAGATTCACCCTAAAATGGAAGAAGTTGAAAAGTGCAATGTGCATGTGCAAAGATCTTTCAATAAATCAAATACTATTTACAATTTTGAATTTTTCCTTTATCCATGCACCTACTTGCTATATGGCTCATAAGCATGCCAAAGGTTATTGCATTTCATAATACACAGCATCAAATCCGATAGCGTGCCCTTTGGCCTATTTGAATTTTAAAGCATTTTAGGCCACATTGCACTTTTTTGGGATATCCAATTTTGCTGGCGTGTATTGCCAGAGGGGGAAAATTTGGCGGCTGAAATTTCGCTACTCCTGCAAATTTTGAATTTTCACACTTCCCACCCACCAAATCTTGGAAGATTAAGTCCCTGCAACTTGCCCCCGCCCCGCAAATGCCCTACAACCAGCACGCACCTCGACGTGACTTTGCGCAGACTTTGGTTTGCCATTGTCTTCTTTCGAGTAAGTTATCTTCTATTCTTTGGTTGCCTCACCAACTAGGTTCTCTGGGACTATTCTAGACTGATCGTGGCCATGGCATCAATGGAAACATGCAGATGGCCATGGCTTGCAAGAGAAGTAGACAGAGGCTACGAGACGAGAAAGCTAAAAAGCCAGGTCAAGGCACAAGGAACATAGTGCGGGTTAAGGAAAATGCTTTGCTAGGACAAATAGACATTTTTGGATGACCAAATGATGGCTTGCTTTATGATGACCAACTGCAGGCTAAACGAAGCATAAGGGGGCCAAGGGGACATGATCAATTTAGAAATGAATTGAAATCAATGAGAATGGTACAAAACAAAATGGAGCACAAAGATCTTGTATTACTTAGCCAAATTGTTAATCAAGATACAACGGGTGCTTCCATCTCACTCTACACACAATAGTTATTCTGGCAACAGGATGACCCTAACTCTATGTACTGAATGGCAAACGACCACCCATACCTTTTTTATGGTGCTTCATCCAACTTGTACCTTGTTTACAAGAAAAGGTAGCATCTCTATAGAGTTCATAAGTCTAAGGGTAGATTAGCCAAAAAAAGGCAACATTTATCCAAAATTGGTGACGAGACAAGCAGCTAAAATATTTGTGGAAATGCTCATAGCGAGTATGGTATGCCAATTTAAACGCTAACTCTTAAGCTCACAAGTCATTATTAATGCACAATGTTCCAAAAATTGAATTCCTTAGTTCCTTTTATCATTTCAAGTCAAATGGTCAAACTAATAGCACTAACAAAAGATTGAAAGATGCAGTAAGCACAAATGCTTGTTGTCATTGATCTGATTGGCAAATTATTATGATTGATAGAGTTTATTTACCACACTATTGAGCAGTCAACCATACATTCATGATGGTATATGGACATCAATTGAAGCTGTTGGTGCACATCTGGTTTGAGATTTGGGAAAGCTATTTATTCTACATTATCAACGTGGAATGCAAAGATTACTAGGCGATAAATAAAACCACATCAAATGGCTAAATTCTATGCTAACCAACATTGTACTCCTAGAGTACCAAAAGGTGTCATGTCAAACCTTAAAATTCTAAAGATTCAAGAGTCTTGAAAATGTGACAACAATGTCTTTGGGATGTATGCTTTACGATTACATAAAAATTGCAATCATCTTCTAGTCAGATACATTTAATCTTTCATATTAATAAATTGAAAGAGCGATTGGGTCATGTTACATGTCACATAAGGAGATATTGCAATTGCTTAATTTATAAGAATAAGTTCTACATGAGCCAAAGGCGATTTGGGCTTTCACAATAAAAAGCTATGAATAGAGAGATTGATGAGCTTGCAAACCCAATGGAAGGATGCATGAGTGGATGAGCTACATGGGAATCTGTGAGATCTTAGAGAGAAGTTTTCTGATTCATTTTCAACTTCTTCCCAATAGGGGTCCCATGCATTGCATTGTCCCACACAAACATCTAACATCCAACACATTGATTTTGTTTAGCCTAGATGCTAAGAGCTAGGGGTCCCATGCATTACATTGTCCCACACAAACATCTAACATCCAACACATTGATTTTGTTTGGCCTAGATGCTAAGAGCATTGTTGGTCATATGCGATTTTGCATAAGACACCTCGTTATACGGTGCTGAAAATTTTTATGACTAGAGAATATTAATAGCTAGAGACAAAAGTGTGAAAGAGGCACTCGAGGTTCACCCTCCAGGATGGACTTCCTTGGAAAGACCTGACCTATGCATCCTCTTATATGTTCAATCCTTCTTGTAACACGAGGGTAGTCAAGAGAATCGACCTTGCTAGCAAGGTTGCCTAAGTTCGATGTAGGGAACGTTTCCGTACGGTCGATTGTTTTTTTAGGGTTTTGATCGATTAGGGTTTTAATTTTCTGTCCGTTTTTTTCCATTTTTTTCCCGTTTTTTACCGTTTGGGATCAGCCTCTCCTCCAAACCTTATATACCCCTCCCCTTCTTCACCAAGCACTCTTTCCTCTCCATCTCCCTAGCCATCAAGCAACCCGCTACCCACCTCTCCCTCTCCCTCTCCCTCTTCCTCTCCATCAAGCTCCCCCTTCATCCCTCTCCTCCATCATTCCTCCATCTCCATCACACTCCCTCTTCTTCAAGCTCTCTCTCTCCATCAATCTCTCTCTCCAACTCCCTCAAGCCTCTCCATCAAGCTCTCCCTCCATCTCCATCTTCCTCTCCCTCTCCATCAAACTCCCCCTCCGTCTCCGTCTCCATCTCCCTCTCCATCAAGCTTCTCTCCATCTCCCTGGGGCCTCTCCATCAAGCTCCCTCCCCATCTCCCTCTTCCTCCCTCTCCATCAAGCTCCTCTCCATCTCCATCTCTCTCTTTCTCCATCTCTCTCCCTTTCTCCAAGCATCAAGATTCAAGCCTCTCCATCCTTCTCTCTCTCTCTCTCTCTCTCTCTCTCTCTCTCTCCCGCTGCCATCAAATATTCATGAAGCCTTTTTCTTGCACTATGCTTACTTTGAGAGAGTGAAAGAGAAGTCCAATGTTTGCAAGTGGAGTTGCAAGTATTGCCCCAAGGTCCAAACTAGTAGAGTGACCCGCCTTCTTATCCATTTGTGTAAGTTGGGTAGGCAATGCGGACCACGCACGAGGATTCCCGATGACATTTTTCCAGATTATTATCAAAAGTACTTACCCTTGAAACAAAGGAAGAAGTCTTCTATGGCATGAGGAGATAGTGTGCCCGAACATTTCCTCATCCAAAGCGGAGAATGAGGTCTCTCAATCCGTCTCTATTGTCTCCATTGGGACTGCTATGTCCTACGATACGGCATCAAAGAGAATGAAGACAAGTGATGCACCAAGGAGGAGGCAAGCCACTCTTGTCCAAGCCACGGGTTGCCTCTCCGATCCATTGTCATTCTTGAAAGAGTGGCAAAGACAAGCTGAAATAGAGATTGTACTAAAGATTTTTGTAAAACTTTTTGCATCTATATTAGACCTTGGTCCCTCTTTTTGTACTCACTACTTTATGTCACAAGTCACGACGCGCTACTATTTGTAATGATATATCTTCAATCCTTTTGACATGAATCATCAATGATGATATATCTTCGATCCTTTTAAGTTTTACAAATTACACCTATGCAACATGTAGAATGTTTGTGTTTCAACTTTCAAGAATCAAGTCATGGACATGTTCGTGTTTCAACTTACTCTAAAACTCTAAAATATCTCTTTTTTTTTGTATCGAACATAAGCCCAATATTTTTTAGTTCTTTTAGTACCGTACTAAATCCAACGGTAAGTATCGAACGTGATCGGCGTGTCAACCATGCTTGCTAGCATCCCTTATGTTCAAAGCTAACTGATCGGTTGAAGAGCATTCAAGATTTGGTGAGTGGTAGTGCAATCAGGTCAAGTCAAGCCGATCAACTAGGTATGAGCTAACAGTTTCAGAAGCATGAGATATAGAGAGGCTTGAGAATCAGAACTCTAGAGCTTACAGTATAATGATACCCTATTGCAAAGAGCATTCAAAGCACTGATCTTGGAGCATAAGAGTCACTGAACCATCTCCTAGAACTGAACCATAGTAAGGTGTATTTATTGTTTTTCTATGGAGCTGGCCTCTTTCATATGCACACTCAATTGGGAATACACAACGAAATGTAGGAAATTTGATGCTGATGTGACTTATCAGCCTGATAAACATGCTGTGTTCATCATGAACAGGTTGTGGAAGAGATCAAATCGGCACATGTACTGTCGAAAAATTGCAAATATCCTATGCGACCTATTTACATGAAGCTTCGTTGCAGTGTGCACCTTCCAATGTGGCAAGAAAATTGTAACAATTTCCTCACACATTTCAAGTAAGCTCTCCTCTTAAAGCTAATGCTGCACGAGATATTGCTCGAGCCACCCTCCAGATTTCGTGCTCCACAACTGACCAACTCATTGAATTATTGGCAATATTTGCAGCATATAATGCATCCACTATAGAAGGGAAAGACATTGAAGCATAGTCATTGTTTGTAGTGGGCCCATAGACCTGAAACAAACATGTAAATGAGATTATGTTCTATCAAAAAACCCTGGTTACAAATTAGTTGACTGTATTGGCAGATATTGTGATTTGAAATGCACTGACATGTCAAATTTCAGTACGCATCAGAAAACATAGACAGCATAAACAGATCATACCATATGCTTGTACCAAGCCCCCCTGGGCAAACCCTCAGGATCTAAAAAGGCACGTTCAGCTAGTAAGAGGCGGTCATTTAAACTTCTTTGCTTTAACACGCCCTTCAATGATCCTCTTTGATGAGCACCAGCACAAGTGAGCAACTGAATCAAAGAATTTAATAAGCTGCATATCTCTAACAGACTTTGTGGAAAGCATATACTCCCATTCAAATACATTGAATTGATTTGAAAAACATGCCTTCATTTCGTGCAAAATACAATGGGCAGCATCAAGGAGGTCCGAAATGGCAAAGTAAAGAGGTTCTACAGTCACATTATGGAAAGACCCTCCAGATCTGAGTTCACCATCCAGGGTCTCTGCATAAACCTTTACGTTTTATCCTATCAGCTATGTCCTTCACACTCCAATTCATGGGTTTATGATTCTCCACCCTTCATTGTTAGATATTAAACGAGGAACAAATTTCAATACAAATTTGTAAAAAACTATTCTCAGAGGTTTAATTTGGCAGGCTTTAAGACATTAGCATACCTGCAGTTCAGTTGCATAGGCCTCATAGTCAAAAGGGAGTATTACACCGTCAACAAGTTCAAGAGTAAGCAATCCCCAGACTTCTGCCACTGCAATGTTGAACAGAAGGAATGACTGATGACTTCATGAGAATACTGTTGGATAGATATGAAACTTGAGCTCCATCACATGCAGACTACGCGCTATCAGATCCCTACTTGCGCCCCATAAGTGCAGGCCACACACATAAAAAGGCATGCTTTTCATGAACACAACCTCTATTTTGGTTTCCTCAGTTCAGCACTGATAACAGGTAGAATCAGCCAAAAAATACCCTAACAATAAAAAACACTCTAGGTACTAAAATGCACTCCATATTTCTCCCTTATCCAAACTGAGAGATTAGATAGTACTTGCTACATGCCGATGGAAGAATGGATCTCCAAATTTGACCATCCAGTTATAGTTGTCATAAGTTGAATGGTAAACCGGATAACCTGCAGAAAAGAAGACAGTACTCGTAGCTTTGATCAGTTTACACAAAGTGTGCACAACAAGAGAACCAAACCATTGTGCACTTAAAATCACCATTTGAATTTGTAACCTACTCAAATGTCTGAAACAATACTTACTTCCTCCAAAAGATAAGTCTATCGCAGGTACACCTGCATGCTGCAGAAAAGGTGCATAATCTGATCCTGTCCCTCCTAGCCTTCCAATCTGTAACCAAATGAGAAAGCTCAAGATCATATATACCATAAAGTCAGTTTTTAGTATCATTTTGATGTGGCCAATAATTTGCAATTTAAGGCAGACCTGTGCAGTACCATCAAGCAATCAGTAAAGATTATGACATGCAGATGCCGCTCTTAGCTGACATAAAGAACATTAGGTATCTACAGAGAGCATACCAGAGAGGAAGACTGGCTCGACTTGACCCAAGAATCATAAATGGTAGTATCATCTCCATCAGGATCCCTAACCTGTAATTAGCAATTACATTGTAGTCATCCGTTTGCAACTTTAAAGTGTTCAGTCACATCTCAGGCTGTACATGCAAAAATATCACATTCTTTCTGAATAGCAGCTGAAAGAAACCATTTGGGTTATCTTCTTCAAAAGGCCATCAAGTTGTGGTGTCGCTGAAGCAAAGAAACCAGGGCCAGCCACTGCAGAATCCACATTCAAGTAAGCAACTGCTCTTGCTGAAAGTAAGCCATTATTTTCCTCCACCCACTCAGTGGAGCCAATCTGGAAGAATGAAAGAGCACCTTGCCAATCAGCATTCAATTAAGAAGGTCTGCTCTCTCTCTCTCTCTCTCTCTCTCTCTCTCTCTGTGCAGCCCTCAGGACATTGTTGTAGACAATTTGTATATATATAGATGAATCCAGGAACATGCTGGAATTCTTACATAAAAGATAAACTTAAGTGCAGTTTAGAGCCTCACGGCTGTCGACCACTAGATAACAAACCATCAAACCCATCACACATCGCAAACACTTCTTTTAGTGTTGAAGAGAAGTCTACACCTCTCTTGCTTCAAACTTTCGATTTTACCATTTTATATACAAAAATCATTTTGGAAAATTTGAAGTCTCGAATAAGTAATCTATCTCACAATTTTCAGTTATAAATCTTATAAAGATAGATACAAATCATGAAAAGTTGAAAAATCAGCTTTACATTTCGATTTTTGTTTGTTGAAATCTAAACATAATGACATTGATTTAAAGAGGAGAAGATACACCAAAATTGTCGATGCTGAAGATGTATGTTCTTGGTTAAACTTTCTTTTGGACAAGCTTTACATAGTTCTAGTGGAGTCTTCATTTCAACGAATAGTTGGAATTTCAATGGGTACTAACTGTGGAGTATTTCTGGCAAACTTTTAAGTTTCAATTCATGCAACGTCTAATAATGTCTTAACACTTTTCCTATAGTATTACATAAACTTAGTAAGATTAGCGTTTTATAGAGATCTTCCAGACTTCCAAGACTCTATGTATATAGATTCACATGCCTATGGTGGATGCATTTAGCCTCGTAATTCTTGTGAGTTTAATTGCACTGCAAGTGGAGTAGATTGTAACTTCTTAGATCTTGGCATCCAAACTCCACACTAAACGGAAAAAACCAGAATATTCTTGTTTACAAATCATAAAAATGCCCCACGCTACATCAATTATTTCTGATATGGCTAAATATGGAGTGATTGCATCTCAATTTCATATATTCTCTTGGCTATGCACAAGTATTAGCGCTTTTGTTTCTAATTTAGTAATTTGATACTTTTGCTTCTACATCAGAGCTATAATCTCAAAAAGGTAATGAAGAAAGTTCGAACTGTTTTGCATTCTAGTGATTATGTCTTCGGAAGATCTTCTTTTGGTATGTTTAGGATTATTGATCGGAAGATTAGAAGTCTAATGGGGAGCTTGAAAGCCCACTGTCTTTTCTAAAGTTTTGTTTCTGTTTCTTAAAGCTGCAAACATGCATATTTGTACATGCATGCACATGCATATGCACACATACATACACACATGAACTTATGTTTTTTTTTTTAAAATAAAGTAAAATAAAATAATTTGTAAATACTTCTTATATCAATCTTTTTGTATCTTTAATGTTTATTTTTTATTTTTCATTTTGTTTTACGCGTTCCTCTCTCTCTCTCTATATATATGTGTGTGTGTGTGTGTGTGTGTGCGCGTGCGTGCTCGTGTGTGTATTTGCCTTTGTCTATATGTGTTTTTCCTTTTTATGTTATTGGGTTTTAGCTTAAAATTAAAAAAAAACAAAAAACAATCAATTTGTAAGATTAGATGTGTTCTAGTCTTATGGAGGTATATATGTGATGGAAGATAATGATTGAGTGAGTGAAGTGTGCATAATTTTTCACTAATGTCTACAAGACAAAAAGGTCTATGAGACAAAATTGATACAGTGCCATAGTCCAAGAGAAGAGTCCAGAAGGCATCTTGTGAAAAAATATAAGGTATAGAAACGTCCTTGCTAGAGGTTAAATGATATTCTCACGGTTGTAATCCATCACAAAGTTTGAGGTTATAAATATCAAACTAGTGCCCAGTATCTCTGGTTCTTTATTTGAAAGTCAATACCCGCATCTTTGTATAAATGTCTGCTCTTTTGTATGGGATGTGCAAGTATATGTCAACACAAAGTTCTACTCCCATTACTGGGCATTCTATGAAAATAGTGGCTATCTCATAGTAGTGGAGTTGAAATATCATATGACTTCTACAACGCCTATAGAGTCTTTCAAAATCCAACTTACATCTACAGGAACATCAATCCCTCTCAGTAAATATTTCCAAAGCTCTCTCCTAAGAAATGCAAATCCCTCCTCTACCTGCAGCATTTCTTTTTTTTCTGTAAAAGATAAAATTTTAAATTATACAAGGGACTCCCATAATAGCCTGTCAGCAATATTTGTATTGAAACTTGGACTTCAAAACCTGTAGCAACCAGAGATAGCACTTGTGTGTTGCTTCAATGGGCCCTTGGTGAGCTGGTGTCGATGAGAAACAACCTCCTCCTTTCTTTAGTTACATCGCCAGGATAATCAAGAGGCTGCAAATCGCCAGAATGTGCACGGAGATCAAAAACATCTCATACATGGGCCATGTTTTGGAGGGCCTTTGGCGTAGAGATGACTCCAAAAGACATATTTATTATTGTCATAGGCAGGAGACCACAAATATCTAGCATGTACGCATCGTCTATAAGAGCTCATCCCCATGGGACCTCAGCTATTGGCATTCTTTTGTTTGGAGTGAAGATGACTCCCAAACTCTTTTGATTTCCTGGCATGCATAACACTTCTAGTGGGACAATGACATGTCTTGTTCTTCAAAGAGGGAGCCTCCTCCTTATGCAGACTCTTTGTAGAATTGGCATAGACCACATTAGTGACCTTGCGTGCATGATTTATAGCTCAAAACAAAAGTTTACTCTTAGGAAAGGAGAATCCTGAGAAGTCATCAGGACTTTTGCAACAGTTGTGACTGCCACCTGGCAATGTTGGCAGCAAATGCCAGTAACTCAAGCACCACCTCAAAAAGGAGGGATTCACCACCCCGTGTAAGGTAAGGTAAGGTAAGGGCTCCCAAAGTGAAGATTCCAATCATGGCGCAAAATGCCCCTGTAATGTCCATTGTGGCTTGTCTAAAGGGCACCATTGAGAATTTGCTAGCTATATGCATTGCCCAATCCTCATGTGAGCGAAGAGGTTGGGATTTGGGCCCTTGTGAGAAGCTCACCAACTACTGATATAACTGAGTGGAAGCAAAGACCATAAGAGAGCTTGACAACAACTGAAGTTAACTTGCCCACTGACTGCATTGACAAAAAAATTTACAATTGGAACTGAATGGGAACTCCTTGTCTGTGCAAGATCTGCAGCCTCCTTAAGGACTGAGGGGCTGCTGCTCTCTAGCTGAGTCTCCCAGAAACTTGCCAATTTCTGCCGCAACCCTTATCTCCACTGCCTGCCACTGCAGCGGGAGAGTTCCTTTGGCTGAAAAAGATACCTCCACATTTCACTGGACATCTGTGAGAATAGGGAGCTCATGAGAAGGGGAAATCTCAAGCTGCAAGAGCTGGGGGAGACTGAGGAATGGTGCCTGATGTGCCCTTTAATGAGACTTCTGGTGTACCCAGGGCAGACCTCTGAATCTGGCCGGCCTTCCCTAAATGGACAACCTGTTGAATTAGGCTCGACTCTCTCCTGTTTGGGTTGTCGACCCTGCTACTATTTCTCAAGTTTTGGTCACCTAGTCCACGCCTCTAGGATTGTCTTCTGCTGCTGCTCCTATTTTCCTGCCAAGAATGAGATATAATGAAGATAGCCAGGACCACAACATTGTCAATCCTGACTGACTGCTCTATAACGAAGGGAGTACATAACCTGATTCTCCTGCACCTTGACTACAATACCTACTAGTACCGACTATCTGCCTCAAGGCTATACATTCCCTTCTCTAGCCGCTAATGACTAAATTACATGCACCCGCTAGCATGTCTTTGCATCCTATAGGGACGGAGTCACGTGATAGTCCTCCAGTTGAACAAACCAAGGCCACCCAACAGGTTCCCACTTTGTCTCTTGCTAGCCCTGCCAGAGCTGTAGGTGCCAGCCAGCATAGTTCAGGATGGCCCCAAGATTGGGGTCAATCATCCAGAATTTACCCAAGGATTCCAACATATTCCGTAATAACCACCTCCTCTCCCTGTAGTCTCATGCTTACAATCCTTTCACGCTAACTCCCGCCCTTGTTTCAACATAAATCCTTCATAAGACTCCAACAAATCTAATCTTGCAGATTGAGATTTTTTTTTAAAGACGAAATAATTGAATCAAACCCAATAACATAACAAACAGAGCACAGATAGACAAAGGGAAGGAAATATATATATAAAGAAAGAAACGGCACAGAAAACCCAAGGGCCAAGAGAAAGGAAAATTTGGAAGAACTTAAAACTAACCAATTAGCATTGCAAGTTGCAATGCTTATGTTCTCATTGGTGTCCAAGCATGAGACAATACTTTCTGGGTTTCGAATGAGTCCAGACTTCTTGGAAAACCCCATTGTTAGATCAATAAGAAAAATAAAAGTTTGGCATTCCAGACTTTATAATTCAACATTTGAACACTAATGTACCTAGATGAATCCAGGAACATTCCCAAACTCATCCTCTAAAAACACAACATAGTGCAGTTTCAATCTCACGATAGTCATTCATAATATTGAAAACCATAAACTCCATCATGCATAGCAAGGACTAGCTACTATGACATCCCCATTGACGTCATCAACACCCAACAATGGGTGTAGACCATAGTATAAAAATATGCTCTCACACATACAAATCCACACACCCACACATACTTGAGCATCCATTTATACAAAGTTTTTGTACTGAGTTTCTGTCGGCACTCCAGAGGCGAAGGGCAGACTCAGCCATGACGAAGGCTAGCACTAAAGGAGAAGGCTAATCAAAAAGTAGTCCAAAATCTCTTCATTCAAGCTACAACTGCTTGTGAAGTCTAAACGATTTCATTTTAGTCTCTCCCAAATGAGCATCTAAATCTAGCTGATAGGGCAACACACCATTTAACATAGAAACAATTATCGCAATACTAGCAGGCCGCAACTTGGACAACAACTTCACAAGGTGAAATTTGCATGTCTGCTAATACGGCAGAAGCATATACCTAGATGAATCTAGGAACATTCCCAAACTTATCCTCTAAAAACACAACATAGTGAGTTTCAATCTCACGATAGTCACTCATAAGATTGAAAACCATAAACTCCATCACGCATAGCAGGGACTAGCTACTATGACATCCCTAATGTACCTTCACTATGATACCGGAACCATTAATTTGAGGATCAGAACCAGGTAAGTAGTTAAAAAATTTGTTGCGAATATTCAAAAATGCTATAAGAGTTGCAGATTTAAACTCACTACTTTGCCAAGTAAAATACTATTGTGTCCAGCTTTGGAGGTATCCAGTCCAGAAAAAACGAGGCATGATTGCCCCATTTCACGGGCAATTTCATATTAATGAGTTCCTTGTCCAAGAAAGATGAAAATACCAACCAAGCCATACTCTTCAGCATCCCAGTTACAAAAATAGACAGTTCTCCGTGGCCGCCAACCTTGTCTTTGCAGCATGCCAAACCTTCGAGCAACCTGCATGTCACAAGGCAAGGATAGATGTTCGATGAGGCCCATTTATGATGTTATCAAAAAAGTCTTACTCTCCAATTTTAAAGAATACATTTCACTGAGTTTCAAAACAAAATAAAGCATGTCTACAGGGAAATATGCATACTTCAAGTAAAACTGCTGTTCCACTGTTTGGATCAACTGCTCCAAACGTCCAAGCATCTCTATGATTTCCAAGAAGCACATACCTGAAGCAACCACCAAAACCCTCATGAGAAGCACAAACACATAAAAGGGGCTCAAGGTGTTTCACAAGAGTCACAGCGGTGCTGCCACCTGAAGAGTAAAAACCCTCCAACCTTTGCACAGGTTTTTTGTATGCATCTCTCTCTCTGATTCTGATTCTGTTTCTGAGTCCCAACTCTGAGACTGACTGGTTTTTCAGTTTGTACCTGATACTGGATAGATTGATCTGGTCCACAATGCAGTTGCAGTTGTAGTTGACTATTTCTATTCATGATTATGCTTTTTGTTAGCATAGATTAGTTACTCAGCAAGGGCCCTAGCACGCCCTTTGCTTCAGCCCACTGAGGTTTGTATGAGTTCGCTTTTCTGTGTACTTTGTCCCATAGGCCCGCGAGGCCTCCCGTGGAGGTTAATACGCTGGTTTGTCCCTCCCTCTCATTGCTTCTCCTAGTCCCCCTGTGTCAGTGCTTTTCCCCCTTTTAACTTCCCCAGTCTTGCCAGTTGCATCCCTTCCTGGAATCATCTGACATGTTTGCAACTTTGCTTCTTGACTCTCTTTGTTATGTATTCTCAAATATGAGTACTAGCAATTGCCATTTTACTAAATATACTTGAATGGTGCCCCTTTTTCCCTCCCCTTAAAACCCCTTGTTGATGTGCTGTTTTCCTGTTTTGTTTTCCTCCATTTCTGTTTCCGTTTCCTGTAACTATGTTCCAAACTCTCCATAGCCAATGCCATTTGCAACGCTGATCAAACGTTGGGGGCCCCTTCCTGTCACCTCCTCCCAAATGCAGTTCCAAAGTTGCAAGAAGCCTACATGCTCTAATCCTCTAGCATGTATCACTGCCTATTGCCCAGCAGTCAAAAGTGTAAAGACAGTATGCAAGAGACCAACTCTAGATCAATGCAAAACTGCCACTCAGTAGATATAAACTCACAAGTATGAAATGCCATTACTACATGAAATTCAATAGTGCAATGGAAATAGGCCCCTTATATCTACACGTTAGGTCTTTCATAATAGTTCAACCCATGGGACAATGATGGGCTTCATTCTAAAGCATTCTTGGACTAGCCTGACTCACAAAACAAGGGATAGGAAGGGATGTTCACCTGTCAGGTTCGTCGGATCCTCTCATTACAGCAAAAACATTGCGTATAGTGGCGATGGTCTGGTTACCCTGAGAAAGACAGGTAATGTTACGTCAATGAATGATTTAAACAATACAAAGCATTCATGGCAAGGCCATACTATCTGTTGCAAACACGTAATTAAAACTGCACATTCGCAGAGCAGATCCTAGCTTCAGCCACAAACCCCAAAAAAAAGACTACGGTTTTTGACACAGGTTGGAGCTTAGGAAATGCTGCCACGAGCCACCCTTGAACTATCACTACCTCTTGGATTTTCACCCTTGGACTCTTGGCCTTTTACGGACTCATGAATTACCACAAGCTCTTGCACTACCACCCTTGGACCCTTAGACTACCACGGGATCTTGGGACTACCACCCTTGAACTACCACAAGCTCATGACACCATTGGACTCCTAGACTACCACGTGCTCTTGGACTATGCCACATGTCACCCTTGGACTCTTGGACTACCTCTTCGATTAACACCCTTGGACTCTTGGACTATCCTTACCTCTTGGATTACCACCCTTGGACACGACTTTTAGAGACTCATGACCTACCACAACCCCTTGGAATATCACACATGCATACGTGTAGACAACACACATATGCATGTGTATATACACGCACACCAAAACACACAGGCGCGTAGTGGCAGAGGACCCGCGGAAGTGCAAACTCGCACACCTTATAATTGCGTCTTTGTTTGTTGCAGTAAAATGTAAGCTGAAAAACATAGGCAAAAATTTTACAGCACTTACTACGTAAGAAAAATTCACTGTCGAGGGGCCTCTCCCTACACGGTAAGCCGGCAAATCAAGTGCCCCGTGCCAGGAAAGAGGCGCTACAGGTCCTTCCAGTGACTTCAAGATGGGCAGAGCGTCTTGGGCGGAAATTGGAAGGGAAGGAATAGATGGTAAGTTGGTCGCCGGATCTTGGATGGACAATCTCTCTGCATAGGAGGTACTAGGCCAGCCAGGAGTGAGGGGATCCCCGACCTCTTGGAAAACAGTCCCTCGCTGCACGCCGCTGGGCGGCAGCCATTGAGAATCCGGGTAGAAACCAGAAGTGCCATTGGCCGCATAATCCATTGGGTCACTGTAGATGAGAGCAGCGGCAGCGCCCTCTTTAGCAGCGAGAGCGACGATGTCGCCTCTGTAAATCTTTCCATATCGAGCGACGACAATGGCGCCATCGATTGGAATGCCCAATTCTCGCAGGGTCTGGTAATCTGCAGAAGTTCCATAATTAACATAGACGGCCTGGGAGACGACAGAGGAGGAGGGGGAGTAACTATGGAAGGAAGGGAGGATATCAGGGTGGGAAGAGTAAGGATCTTGGGGGAATTGAGCTTCTTGGAGGGAGGAATGGAGGAGGGAGCCATCAGGGAGGGAGACAGACAAGGAACGGGAGGAAGGGAAGGAGAGGAGGACATTGTAATCTCGGAAGCTGGCATGGAAGCCATAAGAGGAGAGGCAATTGAGCACGTAGAGGGCAGAGGCAAGGTTGTGGGGGGAGCCAGAGGGGTGAGGGTTGAGGGTGAGCTGGTGAAGGTGGTGAGCTATGGTGTTGTTGGAAGGAGAAGAAGAAGAAGATGATGAAGAAGATGAAGTTGAATGTTCAAGGAACTTGGAAGAGATTGAACCTCCATCTCTTCCATGAAAACTCAAGCTTGGTTTTTGAAGAAAATCTAAGTCCCACAGTGACGGATTGGAGTTATGCACCCACCCTGCCACTATGAGTAACAACAAGGCTCCCACAACATAGCTTGCCATCATCTCTACCCCTCTGCTCTGGATTCTCCACCATCACCTCCCATTAATTGCCAAGAAGAGGGGTGTGCACTCCATACAGGAATCTCAAAAGATCTCGGAAGATTCTAGTTCCCGAGAGTTAGTGCACACGTCACCACCAAATCGCCGTTGGTCATGCATCCGGTTTGTGCACACGCCTAATTGAAGGGGGAGCACAAATGCGCCCTCCGATGCTCAAACTAGCACCTTCGTTTTGGAGGTTGCCACTCCACTGCGACCGGCAATGGGAGGTGAAGTAGAGAGAGAAACCACCAGCTAGAGGTTTTCTCATGCCTGAAGGAGTGGCGGAGGGGGCTAGAACGGTGGCAGACTGTATAGCTCCAGTGAGTGGCAACACATCTCTAATACACACGTTAACAAAATTAGGGCGGCTCCAGAAGGGCATCTGAATGCGCAACCCATAAGTAGCTGGTGTGCAATCCAAAGGCACATAAACTGTGCTCCGTGTGCACTAAGCCTAAAAATAAGTAGGAAAGGGTTCCGAGGAGCGAATTCTGGGGAAGAATCTCGAAAGATTTTGGTTGCCATAACCTTCCCAAAGTATGCTCCCTAGACTCCTGTAGCCATGTGTCATCGCCGGCGCATCAGCACCTGCATCACAGTCACCTGCCATCAACCTTTCATCCAATCGCAACCTACTGCCATTTTGTCCGATCGCCATCATTTTCTCTATGATGATGTGTCATTATCTGGTTAAATATTCTCTATGATTGTGCTAAGTTGTCATCTTTTTGTGAAAACACCTCTATTTGGGTGCTAATCATGTGTAAGTAGGTGGTTAGTTTAGTTTCCCAAGAAGATTCTGCCGATTTTTTTAGGTAGAGTTTCCTTGATATGGCATCTCTTAATCGAATGGCTCAAGTTAGATCTGAACTAGCAACCTTGACGAGCACTAAGAGGCTCCTCAAAGTGGAACAACACTTTGTGTTTACATTGTCACACTTTGTGCTAGCCCATATGCTTCCTACATAAACCAACACATACAACCAAGGGGGGTGTGCGCGTGTACACACATTGGGCCAAGGCACCCACCAACGTGGCTAGCTTAACTCCATCAGAAAGGCTTGCTTCTTTCAAACCCCACTCAAGCTCTCTCTCATCAGTCTCAATACACATAGGTGCGCATGCAAAATTTTACAAAAAGCAAGGGTGTGTTGAGTAGTTGATTTGGACTAGCTTACACCTCCAAATGCACTAGTTGTAAGTTCTAGCCCACCCAAGGTTGAAATTCCTACTCAACCACCCCCCCCCAAAAAAAAAAACACACATACTTCCCTGTCTATGGTCTATGCAGTGCTAAGCATTTGGAGCTCCATACAAGAATTCTTAACATTTTAAGTCATGTATGTTCCACAATAGCTTGTAGCTCATGTTACAAGGATGTTGTAAGTAGATCCAATATTCATACCTAGATGGTTGCTTGTCCTACTATGAGACTAGACAGATACTTGTGATGTTGGCCAAATGCTTCCCAAGATGTTTGTGCCTCTTTTGTTTCCAATGGTTGGCTATGGTTGGCTCATATCGCCCTTTCAACTTATTGGAGTTTATCTAGGTTAATTGTGTCACAGTGACCCTACCTTTCTAAGAGTGTTCTCAACAGAAGCGGAATGGAAGAGGGTGAGAGGGAGGGAGAGCCACACAAGTTTTGGTGGGTGTAGAACACCCTAATCTTCTTTGTCATTCATTTATATATGTGTTTGAGTATTGAACATAACCGAGATTAAGGTACGGTGGCCTTTAACCCCCACAACCTCCCACATAAAGGCCAATGTGCCTTTAAGGGAGAACAACCAGTGAGCATACTATCCGATACCCATCAATACACAACGATACTCAAAACGCTGGACTAGGTAGACTCTTCGTCAACATCTCTGCAGTGTTAACATCTATATGAACCTTGACAAGCTCTATGCGCTCGCCCTCAAGTACCTCCCTAATGAAATGATACGTGACCTCAATGTGTTTAGTCTTTGCATGAAAGACCGGATTCCATGCTAGCTAAATAGCACTCATGGAATCAGTATGTAATGTTGGTACACCTGTATGGATCCCCAAAATTCCCACTAGCCGATCAAGCCATATAACCTCCTTGCAACCCTTTATGGCTGCAACATACTCGGCCTCTGTGGTAGACAAAGTAACGCACTTCTATGCGCGAGACATTCGCGAGAAGTGGATCTCTTGCTATCCACATGCCCTGCATAGTCTGAATCTGTGTACCCAAGTACACGCAACTCTTTTCTACCAAAGCAGAACATCTCCTCGGTACCCTTTATGTACCTCATGATGCACTTAATTGCCTCCCAGTGCCTCTTCCCTGGATTAGCCATATATCGGCTAACAACTCCCACTGCAAATGCAATGTCCGGTCTAGTAGCTATCATAGCATACATAAGACTCCCAGTCGCTAATGCATAAGAAACCTTGGCCATCATGGCCCTCTTCTCATCTGATTTGGGACTACTGCCTGACTCAGATATGGAGGCAATGGAGTACTTACTGCCTTCCCCCCTTCCATATTGAAACGCTGCAATACTTTTGTAACATACTCCTTCTATGTAAGCCAAAGGAGTTTCCTACTTCGATCATGTGTGATACGCATACCAAGAATATGACTTGCAGGTCCCAAATCCTTCATATCAAAGGCCTCATGCAACTTGAACTTCAATGCATCCAGCTCATAAGTGTTCTTGCTAGACAATAGCATATCATCCACATAAAGTGCTAGGAGTATTAGGCTATTATCCCTCGCCATTTTAGTGTAGAGGCAGTGATCAATCTCACTTCTTCTGAAACCTTAGGACTGAATGAAAGCATCAAACTTCTGATACCATTCTCTAGGGGCTTGCTTAAGGCCATAGAGACTCTTTTTCAGCTTGCAAACTAAATGTTCTTTGTCCTTTTCTTCAAAGCCTTCTGGATGTACCATGTAAATTTCATCATGCAGATCCCCATGCAAGAAAGTTGTCTTGACATCCATCTGCATAAGCTCCATATCCTCTGCTACCACAAGCCCAAGCATGCATCTAAGTGTGGTCATCTTCATAACCGGAGAGAAGATCTCATCAAATCCACACCCTTCTCTTGCTTGAATGCATTAGCAACCAAACAGGCTTTGTACTTAGGCACATCATCACCTATGACCTTCATCTTTTAGGCAATGCTTTCTTTCCATGGGGCAAAGAAACCAAGTCCCAAGTCTTATTCTTCATGAGTGAAATCATCTCTGATTGCATAGCATACTCCCACTTGCGCTAATCCTCGCGCACCATAGCCTCTCTATAGCAAGAAGGCTCCCTGCAATCAATAAGCATCACATAGTCTCTCAGGAACAAATCTCTCAGGCAGTCTCTAGACACTCTAGCTGATCTCCTCAAGGGCATTTCAGCTCGTTGTCCCGCATGCATATCAGCCACATTTGGCTCATCATTTCCACCAATAAATGATCCATCATCTTCTCTTGATTGTGTACCTGTGGGAGTACTTGGGGGCACCATTTCCTGCACATTTGGTGCATGGACAGATTGTTGTCTATCAACATATGCGGGTGGATTCACATCCTGGAAAGTGATTCTCCATACCATCATGGCTTCGTATGATCTTCTTTGCTTCTGGATCCCAGAGACGATAGCCCATCTCTCCACTTTCACCCAACCCAGAAAGATGCATTTCCTAGACTTAGGATCTAGCTTCTTCCAAAGCTCTTTTGGCACATGTGCATATGACTCACACCCAAATATACATAAATGAGAGTAAGAGGGCTGCTTGCCACTCTATGCGTGTTCAGGAATACCACCATCCAAACTCTTACTAGGTGATCTATTGCTCACATGCATTGCAATCTTCATTGCCTCAGCCCAAAAACCACTAGAAAGACTTTCATTGGAAAGCATATATTGCAACCTTTCCTGAATGGTCTGCTTCATTTCTACAACTAGATTTTGCTCTGGAGTACGAGGGGATGTGACCTCCCTCTTGACCCCATGTGTATCACAAAAATGCTGAAAGTCATGAGAGAGAGACTGTCCACCATTGTCAGTCCATAGGCATTTAAGCATTCTACCTAACTGATTTTCAACCAAATCCAACCATTTATGAAAACCTGGACCACATCGCTCTTCTGAGCTATAGCATAAGCCCATACTTTCCTAGTTGCATCATCAATTAATGTCACATAGTAGTCACCCCCGCCTAATGACTGTGCAAGCATGGGACCACATAAATCTAAATGCACCAAATCAAGCTTTTCAAACTCTTTCTTTCCCCTTCTTTTATGGGCTAGTTTAGTCTGGTTCCCATAGAGACAATGCTCATAAAATTCACAGCCAGAAAAACCAAAATGCACTACATAACCCAAACGGCATAAGAGTTTCATTCCATAGCTCATGTGCCCCAACCGGCAATGCCACAAAGAAGTACTTGGTTGCTCAGTTATTGCAAGAACATGATCAGACACCCCTAAAACATGTAAGGGATAAAATGTCCCACACTTGGCACCCTTTCCAAAACCATAGAGTCCTTTTGAATTTTCTAACTCTGAAAGCCAAAGGTGGTCTAAAAACTAGCATCATCTAGCTCACCCGCATTGAAATGAGACTCTTGGTCAGCTTAGGTAAATGTCTCACATTTTTCAAAACAAATGCAGACCCATTTGCAAAAGAAAACTTTATCATCTGCTCCCACTATGTCACATGCATAGTTCCAAGATGCACATAACCTGTCTTTCCACTATCATAAGTGGAGAACCATTCCCTATGGGGAGTAACATGGAATGAAGCACCATAATCCAAAATCCAATCCTGAGAATATGCATCATCTGAAGTGGCAAGAAAATTTGCAGGTAGACTAAACATGAAAAGAATGTCATTGTCATTATTATCATCGTTCCTTTAGTATAATATTCTCAGTATTTAAGTTTATGTGGGCTGCACCCATTCGATCTAGTTGCAAAAGAAAATTTGCTTTCATTTCCTCTCGACATCCTTCTTATACACAACCTCCTCATATTGATAAGCGGTAGCTGAAAGACTTGCGCTATAATTTCAGGGGAAACCATGACATTCTCTGCAAGTATACCTCCACTTCTTTGGAAGCTCTCGTACTGTGCCAATGCGTGCGGGGAAGCCTTCCATGACGTCCAAGGTAAGCTCGCATACTGTAATAAACTGATTTTCTTTAGCCACTTCTGATGTTTGGAGAGATCCAATGATACCTTGAAGTTCTCAAAGCTGGCCGTGAGCATCTGCTTCTTTTGCGGAGGAAGGGGTGGTTCTCCATGCAATTCGGTCTCCTCCAGATCCGCTATGAATATAGCCTTTTCCGCGGGGCTGGGCTCTAGGATGGGCTTTTGCGAGCAGGGGTGAGAGACTTCTTGGGACCCATGGTTACGTCAAGGAGCATTGTATCACTTAAGAGCTCAAGGGTTGGCTTTGGCTATTTTGAGGCGTTGGGAAGTGTGAGCCGATGGCTTCTCTTGGCCGCCATATGTAGATCAGTCACGTGGGAGAAGTTTGCATCGATGTGTCGTGGCGATGGACGGTCCGTCAGTTCGGTATGCAAGGAACTGGCAGTGCTTTTCAGCGATTGGGAGAGACTAGTGTTGATCTTGCATTTGGCACTGCTGGTGTTATACTCCATGATGGGGTTTGTTGGGCAGGGGTCAGTGAGGATGGTGTTTGTGGGAGTGAGAGCCTTATTTGAGGGAAAAGGTTTATCGACAAGAATTGGGTTGATACCTCGTACGTCCTTGGGCAGTGCAGTCGTCGATTCGGAGAATCCAATTGTCTAGCATAGATTGCCTTGGATTTGTGGGGTGTTGTCAGAGTCTCGTTTGAATGTCGGAGCTAGGTCGGATGTTGAATCAGTGGTCGGATCGGACGCACAATATTTTGGCTTGCCTAAAGCAGATTGGATTCAGATCAAAATCAGACGTCTTAGTCGGATCAGAATCGTACTATGCTGTCAGAGGAAATTTGGAAAGGCTCGTCGGACCGGAGTCGTAGTTCGATCGGATAGTAGGATTCATGTTGCACATGTCGAGCGGATCGAATTCGGAGTCGTTTATCCACTCACACGTGCCCATCAGATTGGAGTCAGAGTAAGACACACTGGTCGGACTCGGATCATACTCGGAGTTCTCAGTCGTGGGCGTCATAGCAGTTGGATTGGAGTCGGACCCTTCGTGGTTGGATTGGCATCAAACCCTTTGTGGTCAGACTGGCATCGGATTGGCGTTGGGTTCAAGATTTCCACTATGGCCACGTCTGCTAACTCCCGTGTACCTTCACCACTTATGTGATTGGATCTGTATGGTTTAGAGCATACTTTAGTTTTGCTGGAGATGAAACAACTCGTTTCTTTTGTGTTTGTTGGACTGGCATTGGACTTCTATCAGAGTTTGTTGTACACAAATCCTTCAACCTGAATAGCTGAAACACAAACATCATCTTGATTAATATCAATAGAGAGCTACGGAGAGATTGTATTTATCTTTGCTTGAGTGGGGTTAGGCCCAATATAAGGTTTAGCCTAAAACCATTCACTGGTCTGTCAAATGCATTACCATGAAGGTCAACTAATTGGAAGGTGCCTTGATCAAAAGCCTCAAGTACCTTGAATGGGCCATCAAATCTCAGCTTAAACTTCTTTGGCATTTTTCCCAACTTTGTGTTGAACATCAACACTAAATTACCCTTGTTGAACAACTTGAACTTTATGTTTCTATTAATCCATGCTGCCCTTCTTTTCTTGAATAATATCAGGAGTATGTGAGCTTGTGAGCCTATCCTCATCCAATTGTACAAGTTTTTCTAATCTGGCATTGATGGAGTCTTTTGGGGATAGTCTATTATCTATTGCCACTCTCAAGCTACCTGCAAGAAATTCCATAGGCACTACTGCCTCACAGCCATATACCAATCTGAAAGGTGTTAATCCAGTTGCAACCTTGTGTGCTGTTCTAAGTGCCCTTAGCACTGAATCCAAGTGTTGATCCCAATCCTTTGGGTGATCGGCTATTGTGCTTCTATACACTTTTTTCATCAGTTTGTTGGAGCTCTCAGCCTGCGTATTGGCTTGGGGGTAATAGGCTGTAGACTTTTTATGCAACATCATGTGCATTTTGGTCATCTTCCTAATTGTTTTGTTGATGAAATGGGTCCCAAAATATGAACATGAAGACCCTACACTCTTCTTTAAAAAGCTGTTGGATTCCAACGTCAGATCACATTGGATCAACTTCTGAATCTTGTTCCAGCATTCAAGAACCAATTATGTCAAAGTTTGCATTCTAAGGAGATTCCTCAAACAAAAGATCATCCATAGAGTGAAGATGAAGATGAAACACTAGACATTTACACATCCACCATTGAAGATGTGGATTACCAAGTCCCACTCATAGATGTGGATTATTAAAGGCAAAGGATACCAGAAGTATCGGTAGATGGAAGATCAGGGGTGAACATCCTCTCTAAGGATCTATTTAAGAAATTTTGTTGCAATGAACTTGCACCATCCCCATTTTAGGTCACAATGGTTGATCAAAGAAGAATAGGTAGTGTGGAGGATTTTGAGGCAATGGCAAAGCAACCGGCAAGTTTGTTGGACAATCTCGAAGTGCCCGTTGGATTACAATCCGCTTTCGCTGAATGCTTAATTTGAGACATAGCTTTGTAGACACCTCACTCATTGAAGTGTGTTCACTTGTCCGGAGTTTTTTGGTGGCTATCCAACTGGTTCTTGTCGTGACGAAGTCGCTTATAGAAGTTGTGAAGGATTTTTGAAAGTGGTCCGATCTCTGAATGATGTCACATGCTGAGTCGGCTTGTATGTTGTCTCATGCTTTGCTAGAAGTCGTCTTTGCGACAATACGTTGCTGTTGTTTTGATTTTCTTGGGAGCTCTTGCCTCTGTTGGTCGATTTGTGTTGTAGTCATTGTAGATCATACGGTTTTTATTCTTGTGCAAAATTGCTATGTAGCAGTAAGTGGCAGTCAGCAGAGCTCGAACATAGTAGAGGATCACCAATAGTGTTAGTGGTGTCTCTAAAAGATTGAAAAACACCTACACATATCCACTCCTAGCAATGGGAATGCTAGGGTTGGACTTCAATCTGACTAATGTCAAAAAAGAAAGAGAGTACAAAGCATACAAATAATCGAGACAATCGTTTGTAGATTAGAAATATTGTGTATAGTTTGTATTACAATAAATAGCAACAACAATCCTTCATGTAGGAGGTGATGATCAGCTTATAACAACATCTGATGGTATTCCGACCTCAGTCGGATAACAATAAAAAAACAGACATAGTCCCAAAAATGATGTGGTGGATAAGGCCACTACCACATGCTGTTAGGGACAATTATAACTATCCCTACAATTACAAAATATCCATACTTGCTATTGTAACCCCCCCTTACTAGAGGTCTACTCGCCCTCCTTTATTGAGATCTGTGTGGATGGAGTAGTCATCCTCAACACCTATCCTGCTATACAGCAGGGTATGAAATGCATGGTCTACCCTACTCCCATCATACATGACTGCATGATCGGATGGCATGCGTGCTACCACCCTATGTGCGTTTTTTTTTTGGTGTTTATGCATGCAAGATCGCTATATAGAGAATGTCATTTTCCATTGCCCAAGTCATGGATAGATCAAATATGCATGCCTGTTATAGCTATCTACACAACTCAATTTACCATTTGGGCACAAAATGCAAAAGACAAGGAGCTCAAATTGAAGAAGGCCAATGACTGCAAGAAAAGAGAGCCTAAAGGGAGGATTTACGATCCAACCCCCTTCAGGAAAAAGGAGCAAGAAGGGATGAATCTGCAACCAGGAAGCTCAAATCAAGGGAAAGAGGAAGCGACCTGAAGGAAGGAGCCGAGCCCCTAAAGGAAGGAACTAGCCCCCTTCACGAAAGGAACAAGGAGGGTCGAGCTTGCAATCAGGGAGTTGAAAAAGGCGACCTCCTTAATGCAATGTGGAATTAGTCCCTTGAAGGAAAGGAGTGGTTTGCTTCTATTTTTACAAGGATAGTAACTTAACTGCCACCAGTGCGGTGGACAGTGGTTGGTTGCACACTAGGAATATAACTACCACCAACGTGATGGTTTTCTTCTATTATTATTATAATTACAAGACAAGATGAATGGCATACAATTCATTTGTTTAGGAATTGGGGATTAGTTATGGGATTTCATATTTCTCAATGTAAGTGCAGTTGTTAAGATGTGTGTGTTTTTGTGCAATATCATAATATTTCCAAAGTGACTAAGGTGATGTTTTCTCAACTATGAGACTAGATAGTGTCCTTTGAAAGGCCAAGGACCATAATGTGAGATGAAAGATTTCGATTAAATAACTAATGTGAGATGAAATATTTTGATTAGACCACTACAATGAGACAAAATACTTCGATTAAACAGTCAAATGATGAGGTGGACATGTTGGTTGCATGAAGGAATAATAAGAAGGTTGGGCTCAATGAACTCTCGAGCCCTATTTAAGTGCAGTGCAGACACAACTAAGAACCCATTATGAAATCTTGCCCCAAAACTCTATACACCGATCCACCTACTGTAAAATCTATGGCATACGTAAAAGACTTTGGAATGTTGATGTTCTATCTCAGAACAATGTTGGATGACCTTCTCGTAGAAACAGACCCAGAGAAGAGGGAGGGAAATAGCTACAAGAAGGACATGCTTTGCAATTGGGTGTATGCCTTGGAGTCAGAAAAGATGTTGAATATTAATTTCCTTGGCTGTCATTTTTCCTGCTTCTTTAAGGTACTTGTCAATCTCATGATGTAGGTTTCTTTTGGCAAGACATGATGGCAGCACAAAGTTGTATAGAGCACCAATACTTGGATGAAGAGGACCGCGAGTGAAAGGAGGAGTTACTATGGGCATATAAGTCGATAGATGCAAGCAAGTAGTTGGTGGTCCAAGTGTGTAATGAGGTTTGCGATAGTTCATGAGACTGGCCTAAAGAGCTAGGAGATGATTGCTATAGAGAGGTTGATAAGATTTGGGAGTTTGAAATCTCCTTAAGCCACAAAATGCCATTGTATTTTTGAAAAAGTAAAAATCTTGCAGGCATTTCTTGGACTACCATCATCCATGATTTGTGGTGCTCGTAATACCTGATTTTGTGTCAACCTGCTTCCATGTGAATACTTAAATGTTTTAAGTAGCCTTGTGGTTGAAATCTGACAATTAAAGATAACCAGTCTAAAGAGGACTTTTAGTATAGCACTATGCAGTGAATTTTAGGATAGCATGGTGGTAGCGGAGAATAAGTAGTTGCTAGTGCAGTGGTTGGTTGTACATTAGGATATTAACAGCTACCAACATGGTGGTTTGCTTATATTATTACAAGATGAATGGATTTTTGGATGTGTGGATTCATTATGGGATTTAATATGGGCCAGCGCAGTGGTTGTTTGGGCTATACTAAAAGCAAGCATGGGATTTATTGTTTGGGATTTACAAAAATAATTTAATAAAACCAGTGTGGTGGTTGTTTGGGATGTACTAAAAACAAGTTATGGGATTTAATTAAACCATCGCTGTGGTTGCTTGGGATATACTAAAAACAAGCATGGGATTTCTCGCTTGGGATTTACAAAAACAATTTAATAAAACCAACACGGTGGTTGTTTGGGATATACAAAAAACAAGCATGGGATTTATCATTTAAGATTTACAAAAACAAGTGCGGTGGTTAGTTTGGGATTTACTAAAAGAAGCATAGTATCAAATACATTTTCCATTTTCTAGGACAAGTGGAATATTGTTTCCTTGCAATGAGACTACATTTTCTTAGTACTATGTCAGTCGTCCTCGTCCACTGCTCCAAGACATCCCAAGATGTGCTGATGCATGTCTAAATCCAATTTAAAGACACTCTTACCCTTCTTTCATTGTTGCACAGGTTTCATCAAGAAATTAATAGCTCTTACTAGATGAGAGTACACAAATGTTTATGGACTCTTATGTAGTAGTTCGTAATTACAACCTCTCTTGGATGGTTTTTCAATACTAAAAACCTCTGACTACTACATCCCACATCTCGTAGGTTGTTCCCTAATTATTCTTAAATGCCAAGCTCAACCTTGAGCTTAGGTTCTATGCATTGCAACAGAAAGTATGGTTCATCTTTCGCGTTCTCACCAGAGGCATCGACAACTGCAAAGTTATCCCCCTCTCCATTGTCTATCACTCCATCTGAAGGTAGAGGGAAAACTTGAACTTGCTCCCACGTCTTCATAGTTGCAATGTTCTCACAACATCATGATTCTCTATGTTGCATGCACTATAGAAACAAGAAAGTTTTATTGTTTTAGTCAGTTGGTTGTTTAAAAAGCCCCATATGTGTAGACCATGAATTTCTTTAGTTTCCAACCTGCTGATATAGTTTCCAACTGGTTATTATGGTCTGAGTTTGAGTGTCATGACCCTCACCCCTTCCGCTTGGGAGATTGTCTGATTTGTGGTTACTGCGGTGCTTTTCTTATGAGAAGCCTGAAGTAGCTCCCACTCACAAAGCTTCCTAGTGTTCCCCACTCAGAGAACTGTATTCAATCCCCATGCCACCTAGCTCTGTTTGTTCCAGCAAAATGCAGAACACAAAAGAGGCATAGAAAGAACGAAGGAACATCGGAGGATAGCCATGCTTGCTACACAGCTCTGAGGTTTGTACTCTGGTGATCTCTAGTGAACAAAGGTGGGCAACACTTGGAATGTTGCATTCTTCTCAAGTGTTCTGACATTTGGGCAATGCTAATATGGTTCTAATTTCCAGAGCTAGCTGTTTTACTGAGAATATGGGAGCTTGTTCCATGTAGTGAGGCTACATAGATGCTGGGAGAGCACATGCATGGGCGCGGAGAAACTACTGTCCATACTTCCTACGAGCAAACTCCACTCTCGGGCTCCTATGCAGCAACACTAGACTTTCATTCGATAGAGAACCTTGTTTGAAGGAGGACGCACTGTGTTGAGGGAGCCGACCTGTGTCGTAGCTCTTGATGTCCCTCTTGACACATCAACTGAGGTACTCTCCTCCCTCTTTGTAGTTTTGCTTTAGCCATTATACACCCTTATGTAGCTTGTGACTCACTAAGAGTTCCACTACAAGGGTACTCTTCGGTGGAGTACTCTATGTTATTCTTTCCTACAAGGGGTTGGGCTGACAACTTCAACTCTGGCATAACAGCGTGATACAATTGCAACTTCCTTATGACTTTGATCCTACATTGTTCTAGGATTATATTATAGAACAGAGCACCACTCACTATCACAGTATGCTCCGACACTCTGTATTATGGCTCAACTTGCTTATGTTATAGCCAAGAACTTCCATAGGAACTACCAGTTACTACGAATCTCTCTACACCACTGCTCACGATTACATGAGATCGGCGGACTACCTAATGTAGGTACAACGGTCTCTTAGAACAACGGTGGGAGCCTTACTAGTGATAAAGGGAGAGCTACATTGAGAGCCCCACTAGCATGAGGAAAAATCAAAGAAAATTCGTAGGCTTACCTACGGAATAGCATTGCGTGATACCTATAGATGACCGATGAACAGAGAAGAGTTTACAATACCCTCCCACTCAATAATTTCTACCAAAATCGTGGTGGCTCTGTCATGTCCTATTAGTTTGATCTCTCGCAGAAAAACTAGCGTTCTAATAGTGTGATACATGGGTTTTTAGCTGCATGAAACATATAGAACCCCTTTGCTTTTGAGTTGTATACTTCCTAGAACATAATGACATATAGAGAGATATAATTCCCCATAATTAAATAGTTTGATATCCATTCGGACACATAGAACCCCTTTGGTTCTGAGTTATACTTCCAAGAATCGTAATTACTAGAGCACTTGGATTTTTTTGGGTAATATGATTGCTTCTACCCAAACCTTCCATATGAAGATAGATACTCTATCCTCTTCCCTTATTCATGAAAAGACCCTCTAGGACATTATGGAAGAGATCCTAGGAAAAGGTTTGGACCACAAAGGGTTTAATATATTTCTATTTATGAATGAAATAACCCTGGTGATGCAAGAATTGGAGGCCCTATTAACTTTGGAATTTTTAAAGATATTATGATGCCCTTCGATGCCCTTTATTTCCATCCATGTTACATGCTTAGCATTGCATTTTTGAATGATATGCTATAAGCTCGAGAAATTATCATTGAGGATCTCCATAGTTGGGCCTATATATGTCTAATATGGGAGCTTGAAAATGTATCTGTGGATTGAGTAGTGGTAATACATTATGGAGCCTGTGTACTGGTTATGTTTCTCATTATCTTTTTCTTTAATATAGACGAGTACCATGACCCGTCTATGACAGGCTAGAGATCCGCTCCGTTGGGTCTCTATTTGAATATGTTGTAGAAGAAAATAGCAGAGAGGTCGAGGTTGAGGGACAAACCTTGTAGATACTCTCTTGGAGAAGCCATTCATGTAGGCAGTGCCTCTTCCCTCCATTCATAACATAGATATCAATGCAAAAGACCGATGGCCACTTTAAAAAATGCAATTGCTCAACAACCTCCTTCAAAATTGGGAGGGAGGGGCGGGTTGGGCGGGGTTCTTGTGCAAGGCATGCTATGAGAGAGAGAGAGAGAGAGAGGGAGAGAGAGAGAGAGAGAGAGAGAGAGAGAGAGAGAGAGAGAGAGAGAGCTAATAAGCTCAATACCTATTGCACCCATTATGGCTATGGAGAGAGGCACTATATATATATATACATTGTATTGTATAATATAACATAATATTATAATATATATTAAAACCCGTATTATATATTATATATTCTCTCTCTCTCTCTATATATATATATAATAAAATATAAAATATATTTTAAATTACTATATATATAAGATATTATATATTATTATAATATATATATATACATTATATCTTATAGATAACATATATATATATATATATATACTGTCATATATATTACCTTTCTCTCCCTCTCTTTATATGTATATATATATATATATATATATATATAGTTGTCTCACACACACACACTCTCTCTCTCTCTCTTCCTCCCCTCAGCTCTCTCCCTCTCTATCTCTCTCTTTCTCTTCTCTCTCACACTGACTCTCTCCTCCCCTCTCCTCCACTCTCTCTCTCTCTCACATGGCACCACTTTCTTAAGAAATAGAATAAAAACACCATAAATCTTGCACCTTGCATGGGAAGATAATGCATCTCATGTATTGGAAGAATCGTGCCTTTATGTAGAGTTCAATGCCTCTGCACCCATTATAGTAATGTAGATAGGCATAACATGAAGAGGTCAACATGCTAGATGGGGTTGTGTCATGAAAGGCCACATGAAGGTTCTCTCTTATGATATTATGATATTGCATATTAGGCAAGGGATGCTTAGATAGATGGGACAGGCTGCAAGTTATGTGGCTTCAAGATTTATGAAGGACTCTGCTCACATGAAACCCTTCTCTTGCCATGCGGAACACAAATGATAGATGGATGTCATGTGTGTGTGTATGTGTGTGTGCATGCAACATGCATGCATGCTAGTGCATTATATATATATATATATATATATAGAGAGAGAGAGAGAGAGAGAGAGAGAGCTAATAAGCTCAATACCTATTGCACCCATTACGGTCATGGAGAGAGGCACTATATATATATATATTATATAGTGTTTTATAACATAACATAATATTATAATATATCTTAAAACATGTATTATATTATATATTCTCTCTACCTCTCTCTCTCTATATATATATATAATTAAATATAAAATATATTATAAATTACAATATATATATATTATATGTTATCTAATGTATATAGATAACGTGTGTGTGTGTGTGTGTGTGTGTGTGTATAATATATATAAAACACACACTCTTTCTCCCTCTCTATCTCTCTCTTTCTCTTCTCTCTCACACTCATCTCTCCTCCCCTCTTGCACTCACTCCCTCTCTCTCTCTCTTCTCTCTCCTCTCCTCTCTCTCCTCTCTCTCTCTCTCCACTTCTCTCTCTCTCTCTCTCTCCACTTCTCTCTCTCTCTCTCTCTCTCTCTCTCTCTCTCTCTCTGCGTGTCAATGGCGTGGCAATCTGGCATGCAATTGCTGGCTTGTTGTGTGACATGTGCCGTGAGGTTGTGCGACATGTTCCGTGAGGCTACAGAAGCCTAGTCTTACTTTTACTCCGACTGCCTCCCTCCAATCGGGCCACATCACTCATTGTAGTCTGCTCTGACTGCAGACTACTGTGAGCCTTTGACTGCAGTCTTGCTCGATTGCTTTGCTGCCAACACGTCCCGTGTTAGACCTATCATTAGCATTCTTGATGATGAGGACCGTGTCGGGCTATAGTCTGTAGTTTTGCCTTGTTGTCATGCCTCCTGTCTGCCACGTTGGCGTGCCCCTGTGTGCAGTCTGCCACGCCTCATCTGGTTTTGCACAGTCTGCAATCAATGGTTGTAATGCACCACATCAGTGAGAGGTCAGTGCCACATCAGTGAGGCATCAGTGCCACATCGGCTACAAAAGCGTGGGACCCAAGAAATAGGTGCATGCATCAGACTGTACATGCTACGTGTCAACCTTTGAAGCTGGTCAGTCTGTAGTGTGGCCGCCACTTGTCCTCTGCTGGCATAATGCAACCTTGAAAGTTCAGTCTCATCAAGTCTTGCACATGGTAAAAAAGCTCCTCTTCAAACTGCAAGTGCACAGTGCTACTACTGCCCTTCAGCTCTCCAATCAACAGGTGTCGTTGTGCCCTCCAAGCTCCCAAACCATTCTCCGAGCCTCCAAGATTGCAGGCGCGGGACAATATATTGTAGTAGATGGTGGGTCACGACTTGGTGACTTGACACATGGCTATGTACACTTAGCGTAGTTTGACATCTCTAGCCTCGTGATCAGCACATGTCGTGGTCGCACGTTCCATGGCACTCCTCCGAACCTCCGCTTACCCTGAGCCTCTTCGAAGCTCCCTTTTGCTCCTCCCGAACCTCCAGAATTGCTCCATTTGAAAACCTCTCCTTAAAGAATAGAGAGATGAAAGGGAAAGGATGCTAGTAGAGCAAGCACTGATTCTCTTTAGTCGGTTTCATGGCTAACACTTCACTTTTGCAAACTTGCTAATTGTTGCAGTAATTTACTGGCTGCAACAACAACTTTTAGCTATTTTGTTAAGAGTATAACTTCTACTACAAATGTATAATTGATACGCTTCCAAAATAAAAATTATAGCTTGTCCAAAGATCTGAAACATCTCAGTTCAAAGTATAATGCGATTCCTTATATATTGGAAGATATGTAGCTTGCAATATGGCTGTCCACAAACTTCTGTCACTACTTGAGAACGCAGTAATTTATTGGCTGTAACAAAACAACTTCTTTTATTTGCCTTGTAGAAGGTATATCTTTTGCTACAAATGTCTGATCGATATGCTTCCAAAAGAAAAATTATAGCTTGTCCATAGATCTTCAACTTCTTTGTTCAAGTCAGAATGCAATTCCTTATGTATCGAAAGATATGCAGCATGCAATATGGCTGTCCACAAATTTTCGTCACTACTTGAGAAGGGAGTCCTTTGTAAAATTGATCACCATTCACTTATAACACCCTCTATTTTGGGATAGTCAAAGGCATGCTATTTAATTCAGGATATATTTTAGACATGCTTCATCTTAATCCTCCGTATGGATGTAGATTTCATGAGAATTACTTGTATAAGCACTTGATAAAATTTATAAATGCCAACTATCTTGAAAATGCCAAGATTTTATTAATGCTAATCTAGATTGAGTGACAAGGATAACAATTGTGTGCCAGCCTTGAAGCCTGGCTTCCACATAAAAAATGTATTGTTCTAACTTTTATTTTTGTTGTGATGGTGCCAGGTGAGTTGGCGCACCTCTCCGTTGGATTTGCAAGTAGAGTCTTGGGCATGATATTGTGGAAGAAAAAGTTGGCAACCTTGAAGAATACACTTGAGAGAGAGATATAGTGCTCTCGACCCTGCTATGCACACTTACATAATTATGTGTGCGTGCTATTTAAGAACTTGAAAGTGAACTACCTTGCAATTGCTTAATTTAGAAATTGTCTTATGGCCTTCACCATTGGAATAATGGACAAAACG
Source organism: Dipteris shenzhenensis (assembly GCF_047967505.1). Classification (NCBI taxonomy): domain Eukaryota; kingdom Viridiplantae; phylum Streptophyta; class Polypodiopsida; order Gleicheniales; family Dipteridaceae; genus Dipteris; species Dipteris shenzhenensis. The sequence goes on along the minus strand of NC_141600.1, from coordinate 42,213,403 downwards.
TTATTCTCTTAGATTCATGATTTGAAATGCAACTGGAGTAATTAAATGGATTTTTCTTTTCTTGAGGATTATCTCTAAACTCTACCGCACCCTTTAGCACTAATGTAAATGTGAACATAGTCTTGATAAAGCAATGGCTACTAGGGGCCTTTCAAAGCATTGCCTAAGAGCATGGATTAGTGGAGATTTAGATTCTTTGAGATAATACGTAACACACACCTGTGCAAGTTCGCTTGGATTTCAACGATCCTAACTTGATGGATTTGCATCATCTCCTGCAGGTCCCGTTAGGACCTCGCCAGACTTGGCTATGAGGATCTACTTCCGCCCCCTCTCACTGGCATACCAGAATATCATAACGGTGTTCAATGGAAACAAGTGATATTCAAAGGGACCATCCGAAGTCATCCCTACTCATGGCCTCGACCAATCGACCGAAGGATCTTCATGTGGTTTGTGATGGATGTCCTTGACCCTTAACACTCTTATACCCTTACTATTGGAGCCTTTTTGGCCCATTAGTGGAAATTTTATATCTTCCTCCGACAGGTTGGAGAGATCTGACACTTCCTTTTACTTTAACAATACTCCGAGGACCCGTTCATACCCACAACAATGGTAAGGGACTATGGGCTTTGTTGGAATCTAATATCAATATGTATTGTTTACAAGTGATGTGATCTTATCTGGGGCAGTAGTCCGACCCAATCCATTATGATGGGCGGACTGTTGCCCTCACTTGGATTATGTGTCGAACGTGCGGGAATGCAGTGGGTCGAAAACACACACACACACACACACACCATATGTCAAAAGAATGGACGTGATATATAAGCAATAGAAGCTTAGTTGAATGCTAAGAGCGGGACAAGTATGGATGCCATTGTTTTTTACATTGTAAATGGGCACCATAAGAGATGCAAAATGCCTTGATGAACCTTATAGAGCATTGGATAAAGGGATAAGTATAGATGATAGATGATTTTACAAAATCCTTTATGTAAAGGGTTTAACTCACACAAGGAATAAGGACAATTTCTCATACTTTATATAATCAAGGGTGGATGAAACTATGGTTTTGAGGGCCATGGTTAACTTTGGGTGGAAATAGATTGGCTATAGTTGGCTATTATGGTGCTATATAAAGCTGGCCATGCAAACCTTGGTGGAAGCAAGTTGCTCAATGTCTACCTAGGCTCACACATTCCGTCTTGTTTCCTCTCTGTACACGGCTCAATATTGAGCTATAGGCTCTATATACATTTATCTGTATGAAGCCATCAAAGCTTTTATTTTGGTAGCCTTTTTTAACTTAACCATAACAAAGAGTCTATATCTTAAAGAGGCCCTTACCTATTACTTTAATTATAGTTTGCGTACCTATGCACCATTGGCAGTTAGACTAAGCTATAATTATAAGCGCCTTATTGTTTGGAGACAAAGCGATTGGAAGAACTAACTAGTCGGCTTGAGCATGATAGATCTATGTAAGGCCAGTGTGCTTGTTCATCCCTTAATCTACGGATTAGTTACTTTCTGAGCTAATCAATGCTGCATAGCTCCATCCTAAGGCACCGCGCAACATACTCTGAGTGCCAGACGGGCGACAGATTCTTCCTCTTCAACTCATCTGAGGATCTGCTCCCGTGTTTGGAACCAACTTGGGCTTCGTATTACACAATCAGCGTATGGGATGGACGCCAGGGCTTCGTATTACGCAATCAGCGTATAGGATTGATATGTATGCAGTCAATCGGCCGCTGACACAACACTTGCGTAGCTTCCTTCAAAAGGTAGTCGATCTCGAATCGTTTTGTTTCGTCTGGTGTTTTTATGGTGGAAGGAATTTACTTAGGCTTGGACTACATTTGAATAGTAACGGCTAGTAGAAGGTTTATCGTGGTCCTTTGTAACTTTTTTGAGAGCCGTATATATGGCAGTGACCTACACGCAGTTCGCACTAGACTGCTATTTTGCGACTTGGCAACGGTCCACTCTGAACTCCAAAAACTCCATGAATTCCACTATACCCATATGGCGGTGGATGTTCTTAGTGCCAGCGGGTTGTTCTCAAGCCATGCAAGTTGTATTTATCATTGCATGCATATCAGCTCGTAAGTATGCCGATCACTGTTGTCTTGAATAAGCATGATGGGTCGTCACCTTCCAATCAACTTGACGTTTGCTGGCAAATTTTTTCACAGGTGGTTAGTCTTTTGCCATTATAAAAGATATGTATATCTTTTTGGGCTTAATATGACATCCTTCTTGGATCAATTGTTGGCCATAGCTAGAAAGTTTTATAAAAGAAAAGAGTGTCCTAATTTTATGTGTGGTATGGATAACAGAGGTGGTGATCTTACCAAATGTAGGACTTGCGCAAGGTCTTTTACACATATGGCCTCATGACAGAGGAGATTCTTGATGGGATGATATAGCATTACACCATGGAGCTTGTAGAGACCGATGAATCAAATATTGAGGTGCCACTGTATACACTGCCATCTAAAGTGGATGTGATTTGCTAGTACAAATATTTCATGATGTTGTGACATCAATAACAAGTGGGGCTACGCTACCAAGCCTGCAGTCCCATAATTAAAGTGTCTAACTTGTCCTTTTTTATGGATGGATGCAGGTGAGTGGAGCTCCCTCAACATCATGTCCTAATTTTGTATAGCAAATTGGGTTTTTTATATATAGAATCTTCTTCTAAATTTTATCTTGTGGCTTCTCATCTTGAAAGGATTGAAATGGATTATGTTTGTCTTGAAATATCTGCACACACTCATGGGGGGATGGAGAAGGGAGGATAACCCTCATCTATTACCATCCATAGCATTTATCCATTTTTTCCTTTTATGTCCAATTTATAGGACTATATATAGATGGGGTATTTGGACCTCGTACTTGCTCCATTGATTGGAACAAAGGCTTTCAAAAGTCATTAAGATTTTATATCCAATGATGTGTCACAAGACGATGACCATTTATGAATTCTACATAAATAATCATGCCAAAAATGGCATGCTTTTTAATCCCCAGCTAGTTCATCCAGTTGGATAAGAATGAGACATGGAACACAAGGTACAGCTTCGAAGAAGAAAGTAGGGTTTCCTATAGGATTAATCCTATTAAGGAAGATGATCCTACTATTTAGGTATTTTTTTGAATACCAAGTCACAAATGTATCACTCTATCAATAGCCTGCAAGAAAGATAGACCGGTTTTATGTGTATATATTCCGTTCATCTAGTTTGGAAATGACACAAGCCACAATTATATCACACTATCAAAGCATGGAAGGGAGATAAACCCCTACGGCACCAACTCAATATGTAATATGTTACTACCCTCGTCCAAAATCCAAGGTATGGGAGAACAAGTTCTATATATAATATGCATGGATTTCCTTTAAAAATTTTAAATATGCAAGGGAAAAATATAAAATTTCATGTCCCCCCTCCCATAAAATATAAGGTATAAACCTTGAAAAATATGCAAGATTTTAGGATTGTACCTAATTTTCATAATATCTCCTTTCAAATTAATGTAACTTTTTCATGTGTAGTGTAGAACAGAACCATGTTAATTTGAATAATTTCTAGATTCATCTCATACTCAAGATTTTGATAGGTTTTCTTACTAAAGGGAGTTGGCTCCCCAGGGATAAACCTTCAAAGCTATACTTTATTTGTATGCTCTTAGATTATTCCAATCACCTACAATGGTAATAACGCAAGACAAGATACAAGATCTATTAATGGTTGTCTAGTTACTGCTCCTCTGTGTGTATTGGTGCGCACCATGATTCCCCCCCATGAGAGGACATGGTGACCCTCATAGGGTGTGGACTTGTGGAATAGGGGAGCGTTTGGGAGGTCATCCTCAATTCCCATTGGAGTTTCCCCATTGGGAATCCTTGAGAGGTGGTCGGCTAGGACATGGGTTTTTCCTTTACGCACCATAACTGTGAAGTCAAAATCTAGAAGGATTAGCATCCACCTTGTGATGTGTCCCATCATGCAGGGCTTGTTAACCAAGTATAGTAATGCTTGATGATCAACAAAAAAGGAAAACTTGTTGGCTATCCAGTAATGCATGAACTTCTTAATTGCATAGAGACCATGGCCAGGCCTTCCCTCTCCATTGTCGTGTAATTAACCTTGGCATCGTTTTAATTTTTGGCTAGGAAAGTACACTGGGTAGTCTAGGTTGTGCTCCCCTAGTTGGGCTAACACACATCCGATAGCAAAATTTGAGGTGTCTATGTGGACGTTGAATATTAGATTCTAGTCTGAGGCCTGCAGTATTGGTGATGTGGCTAGAGCTAGTTTGAGGGTCTCAAAGGATTTCTGACATTCCTCGGTCCACTCAAAGACTACTAACAGCTTGTACAATGGGTGAGCTATGCCTGCATAAAATAGGATGAACCTTCAATAGTAGCCCGTATGGCCCATAAAACACTACACTCCCTTGGCATTTGTGGGGGGAGGTAGCTATAGGATGAGATTGATCTTGTTGTAATCTATGGAGATGCCATTCTTGGACACTATGTGACCAAGAATCACACCGTATTTGACCCGGAATTGACACTTGAGGGGATTCAAAGATATCTGGTACAAATTGCATCTCTCTATGACTAGTTTCAAGTACCTCAGGTGATCGCCCCATGTTGAGTTCATGCACGTGTTATCCAAGAAGACTTATATGAAGTCCCTTAGGTACTCCTTGAAAACATTGATCATCAACTGCCGCTAAAATGTGGCGGGCATGTTAGTAAGTCCAAATATCATTACTTTGGCCACATACACATCCCACTCAATTGCGAGGGTAGTTTTATGTTGATCCTACAGGGTGATAGAGACTTGATTGTATCCTGAGAATCCATCTAGGAAGCTTTAAGATTCTTTTCCAACTCCTCTTTCTAGAACATGTTCCGTGAAAGGCAAGGGATAGTGGTCACACCTAGTGGCAACATTGACTTTTTTCAAATCCATGCATACTCGAATCTTCCCATTCTTCTTTAGGACTATCACGATGGGTGACACCCAGATTATATGCTCTATCTCATGGATGAATCCCACATCTATGAGTTTTTTAATCTCCTCCCTCACTATGAGCGCATATTTGGGATTAATAGGATAGGGGCACTGACGCACTCGCCTAACATCATCTAGCATGGGTATTATGTGCTGCACTACTTCAACAGACACACCCTTCATATCTATATACTTCTAGGCCATGCAATCCTTATATTCTCAAAAGAGGGCAATTAACCTTTTGGTTCTGGTAGGTTATGGGGATAGCTGCATTCGTATCATCACCTTCGAAGAATTGGCCTATCTTATTGATGGGGACCTTGGGTAGGTTCTGGCTGTCCTCAAGCGGTGGGTCGACTTTAGGGTTAGTAGGACCTTGGGGTAGGAATTGCCTGTTCATCTAGTTTGAGAGGTCTTGCCAGAGGATAGGATTTCCTCTTAGCAGGGATGCAATTGGCATCTTAACCTTTGTGGAGAGGAAGGCCACTCACCCAGAATTATCGCATGGTTCCTATGAGGTCTCCCTACCTACGAATTGGAGATCATCGAGACCGTAGATATCTCCTTCCTCCTTTAGATTTTGTAGCACTATTCCTCTTGGAACATCCATTACATCAAGTCTGGATCCTCTGACTTACCGGAGCTAGATAGTTCCTCTTCTGCCACCTCTCTAGCACCCTAAGAGTCTTTGCCCCTCTATGTGTGGTTAGGTGGTCTGGTTGGATGGTATCCAACCCCTTGTTGGCCTTGAGTCTATGCTCAAATTTCTCCTGGCAATCCTGCACCAAGTTGTGAGCATCTATTAATTGTTTTTTTTCCAAGGTCTGGATATGTTCCCTTATACGAAGGCGGAGCTGTGAGTCCTTGGGCTCGCAGGGGTGGCTATCTCATCATCTGAACTATCTTGGATGAGTGCTTGATTCGTTCCCTCGCATACCCTAGTGACCTTCTTGGATCTGGTCTATGGGGATTGGGGTGCCTGGGGGTTTTACAACATAGAGGTTTTGTCCTTCCTTTCGTGCTTCTTCATTTCCTTGCCTAAGGCCTTGGCCTGCATCCTCGTGATGACCTTCAAGGCTACTTCAGCTACTTGACCATGTTCACTTCTTACAAAGTTGAGGCTAGTGCTCTTAGGCGGGGTGGCTGGGGTCGATGGTCTCCTCAGGGGGCAATCCTTGAAAAAATGCTCCAATCCGCACCCAACACACAAGGGCATGGTGCATGTTGTCAGTGGGACCACCAAGGTAAGATCCCTACAGGGTCAGTCTTTTAGAAAATGTGGTCCTTGGCATTTAAATCATGACACATAAGGGTTTGATGTGCCCTTATACAGGCATTCACTTGCCCTGTGTGGACCTTGGCAAGTGTAGCATTGGATTGGGGGCCTTTGCGCCATGTTCATATCTCTTGCTCTTGCATCCACATGCGTTATCTAGAACACCAGAACTTGTTGATCCTCATGTATGAGGTAGTGACTTATGATACCACCTCCCTCCTCCCAGGGTAATAGTCATGGTGCCTGTGCTCGTGATCCGACTCCTCCCAATAATCACTAGGTAATTCCTCCACCAACACCTAGCTGCCCTAGAGTTATACAGAGTAGGGGTGGTTGTAGACCCAGTATAGGTGGCAGTAATGGATCTTGTTGTGCCCTATATTGCCCTGGATTGGCTAGAGGGACACCTTGTGCATTCATTGGGTTGGGTGGGGCTATCAGGGCTAGTGGGGTGCTCATTTGATAGATCAGTTGGGGAAGGACCTTCGGGAATTAGCATTGAGAGGTGTCATGGTTTCCCCATCCATGGCAGTGTGCGTAGTAGAGTGCTTGCCTTGCTCTGATGCGAGGGGACTCATTGGAGGGGTGATTGCCATTGCATACTCCATATCAAACATTGTCCCTCCTAGGAAACAAGTGAGGGTTTCCCAGTGTTTCCTTGGAGGATCCTGACTTCCACTGTTGGCCTTGCTGATTCAGTAGGCTAGAGGCCAACTCGCTCATATCCAAACCCTTAGGCTCATTGTTCTCCTTCTTGATAGGCTCTGTACTAGACAACCTTACCGATTGTGATACCTTAGATGGGGTGGTTGTTTTGTCAAAGACAACCTTATCAATTATATTGTCACTTATACGAATGGCTACCTTGTTGCAGAGCTCGAAGAATTGGGATTCATAACCATTAAGTAGTCATGCAGCTTCGAGTCTACCAATCCGATGAGGAATCGTGGTAGCAATCATTCGTCACTCATCCTCTCATGTGGTTCGCAATAGGAATTGAGGTGTTTGATCTTGGCGATGTAATCATGGAGCAAGTGCAATGCAAAAGCATACCTTGAACTCCTCGACAATGATGCCAAAGATGTGTAGTCTCGGTGGAGATACACATGTCATGGGGATCTTGAAGGAATGCTGATGGGGCCTCCACTCCAAGCTACTCCTTGTGAGAACAATGTAAAGTAAGAGCCATCCGCAAGTGTCACCCAAGCGGCTCTTGGATTGTTGCAATGTGTTTGCACGAGAGAAAGAGGGAAAGGGGAGAGGGGGGAAGAGAGGGAGAAGGGTAGGAGAAGAGGGGAATGAATGGGGATGGAGTTGCAAACACAAAGGCACTACAAAGGAAACAATAGAATACCCAAAAACACTCTTGGAAGAGAAGAGGGAGCTTGTATTCCAGACTTATGCATCCAACAATGAAGACCAAAGTCAACCATTTGGCCTTTTGTACAAGTCACCTTTCGAAGGGAGGGCCAACTCTTTTCCTTATACCCATTCTCTCTTATGTCTATTTTGTTACAATCACTTCGGCCCATCTAGTGCCAAGGCATTCTCTCAGCCTACTCTTTGTTTGTAAATGGCCCTTGTGTTATCTTTATATGGGATCCAAATGGCTCTTCTATTATCCTTGCCAATTTGGATGATCCCAGTGACTACCTCGGTCCTGAGCCATTTGTGGCTCAAAACCCATAGGGTTTGGATGGACCAGATCCGGATGTCAACAACAGCGTGTTGGGTGTACTTGAGTCTTGTTGTATGTATGGCTGTGTGGGAAGTCGGAAATAAGATAGTGTTTCAACAGGGAGTCCTGGCAAAGTGAGTCTGCCATTATGGCAATGATTAGGGCTGACCTAAGAGATTTGAGTTGGCTCACTCAGGAAAAGGACCCAATAGTGATTCATTACTTACAAGTGGTCCGATATTATCTGATGAATGGGTAATGTGCTTGCTGCTTGCAGTGTGGGTTGTGAGCAAGTAGCCCCCTTGTTGGTCAGTTTTTGTATCATGGTCATTACTTTTTGTTTGGGCTAACCACCCAGGTCCCACATAATAAACATGGCACTTTTTGTTTTAAAAAAAGAGAAGGAGGTCTATAGTACTAAAATGTTATCTTGGATAGACCTATAAGGCCTTACTCGAGTCCCCAATAATTTTAAAATATGACCATTTGAAGCACTAAATCCCTCTTAAGAGAGTATATAATTATACCCTTCATGATATTGTAAGGATAACTTAGAAATTGGTTCACCTTTTCATCTTTTATGCTTATAACTTGAAGCCAAAAACAGACAACGAAAAGATGATTAAGAAAACTGAGAAAGTGATTTTGAATAATAGGATTGCATACAGCCATAAAACATTAAACAAGATGACATTTTTTTAGGAAACCAAGAAGAAAGTGGTTCCATCCGAGCTATAGTGGTGTCAAAGATTTGAAAATTCTATCCACGTACTCATATCATGGTGATGGGTTTGATGTATGGAAAAAGTTGCATAATCCTATCACAAACAGGGGCAAGGGTCAAAATAGTTTGCAAAAAGACAAAGTGTGGTAAGCACTTGCTCCCTTAGTACCTTTTTGTTGTAGGACACTAATGTTGACAATTTGTTAGTGCTATGAATCTTTCTTCCATTAATGCAAAGATCAATTGGGAAAAGAATCACTTTACATGACACTTAGTATTTGTTTATGTAGTAGTTCAATTTCTCATGATGTTGCACGGTTTCATACAATATACTTTGTAAACTAGTAGCAAATGTTGTAATATCATGCACCATACATGGCATGGAATCACAACAGACTTAGAGTGTGGTCAACACAAGTAAAAAAAGGGATCTTATTGGCAAGCAAGATGTGTGTATGATCAACTTGAATGAAGAGAATAATGTATCATTATTCACAGGAAAGACAACAATATGCAAGATGGCATGCATCCTACCATAAGGAGGACCATTTCACTTTTTAGGTGGTATCCAAGCCTTATTTTTCCTTTAGGTTTTGCAAATTTGAACATATACTTATAGAGGCAATACAATACATTTTTGCAATCATCTGAATGTTACAATTTGGTAAGCCATTGCGATAAAGTGGAAAACACTTGAAAAACCTTGAACATAATAAAAAAAATCACAACTCTTTGAGTACACATATTTTTAAGTCCAAAATGTACGACCACTAAGAAGTAATAATATGTGGTGCAAGAAGAATCCTTTTAAGTAATGTTCACTCTAGCCTATGCATTTTGTGGCTCATTCCTCTGGCTTCCTTTTCTAGCCTAAAAACATGAGAGTTAGTAATATTCCTCTTAATAAGAAAAAGGTTTCTAGCACCACACAAGTATGAATGTAATTGATAAGATTTTGTTGAGAAGTTTCGCCCATGTGTATGAAAAAGCAAGTGAGTTAAGGTTGCAATTCACAAGCCAATCCGAGTGATGTTGTGGTTGGTAGTCTTCATCGTTAGAGATTGGCTTAGGATCCTTAATTTCATTATCTCCACCATATAACTAGGAGAGAACTATAGTTTGAAGGCCAACATATGTAGAAATAATATTTTGATTCAATGTCAAATCAAGGATGTCCTTTCCCTAGTAAATTAACTCCCACTTGCCATGAACAAAAATTGTCAAACAAACAACTTGGAATTGATAATTTGTATTTTTTAAAAAATCTATCCAACATATTAAAGCTATATGGTGTGTAATGACAAATTTTCCCAAAATGTAGCATCCAAGCACATCATTTGTTATAGTGCATCTAAAGGAAAATTTTTGTAGACCTCATTGACTTCCAAGTGTAGGAGGACATTGATGACGAGATTTTCTGCTTTAGTGACACTAGCTCTCTAATGTGGGGTGGTATGGGATATTTGACCCACGGTTGAGAATGTGACACCATGATCACTAGATATTTTTTTTAAAAAATACTTGGTGTTGCTATATTTCTTCTTGACTCCTAGTGTGATACAGGCTATCACTTTGATAAAAGCTAACCTAAATTTGAAAGGAGAAGGAAGGGTTTTGTGAAAATCTCTCATCTTTTTTACTACATGTATATCCGCTATTGAAGTTTTATGGTAACTTTTAATAAGTTTTTTGTTCAATCCAAATGTGATAAGTCTTTTTCTATATACTTTTGGACAAAAACTAATGGTTCGCCATCCCATTTACAACCTAAACACTAAATTAAACCCTTGAGCATTATGATGGTTGGGAGGGGCCAGGGGGTGGGTGTCTAGGTATGCTATGTAGCACATAGCTCTTGAACCTTGCTTGTTTTATGTCTATAGTATGATTTAGGAAATGATCTTAGAATCATCTAGGTTCATATTCTTATTACATTAGTAGACACGAACTTGACCTTGTAAATTACATCTTATTGATAGTATGATGATCCTTTATATTTCGATGAGAGCTATTGGCTTAGTAGATCTTGTTTCTACAGTGGATTATAGCTTGGATTTAGAGCATGTGGGCTACCTTTTTTAAAACCTTCCTTTGAGGGCAAGGCTTTGTCATGTTGTTGAGTTTATGATTCACCTTTAGTTTAACAATAACTTAATAGAAAAGTTGTGTGTGCATGTGCACCCACACACACATTTTGCACTATTGATATACTAATGTTAAAGTTTGCTTTTGTGGGTTTGCAAAAGGCTAAAGACATTCTTTCATAAACCCCATAGTGGGGATAATATTTTTGTGATAATAATGATATTCTTATGTAAAAGTATATATGTTTGCTTTGCTTGTACTCCACTTTTCTTTAATTTTATGTTATAATACCTTTGGAGTAGAGATTAGCACCCAAGCTGTTTGAATTTGATAACCTATAGATTGGTCGTGTTAATGATATGAACATTTTGACCAATAGGAATTTATTATTTTTGGACACTTTTTTTTGCTAGTTCAATGTGTTCAAATGACCTTCCAATATGTTGATTCATATTCTAAATGTGGGTATGTATGTGCAATTTGTCCTATAGATGTAATGCCAATTTTCACCCTTAAATATTGAGTTATGTTACAATAGTTTGTATAACTTTGGTTACATTGGGATGATTCGACCTCATGAGTTTTGCACTATCTATGCCTTAAATAACATGAAAGAATATTGTTTCCTCATAATGACTTATCTAATGGGAAACACGTTCTACCATTTAATCATTGGTTTGTCAAAGCTTGTTGTATACAAATTTGAGCATTAAATGCTACATTTGATCCACATGGAATGATCTCTTAAGATATAAATACTTAAATTGGACACATATGACCTATGTCTTGGCATACTGGTTGATACATATTATGAAAAGTGGGATAGATAATGTAATAATATTTGCAACACAATTCTTTTGAGGGGACCACCAATTTTGGCATTGTATGGACTACCTATGGTGTGCATTGGATGCCATATAGGGAAAACATTTAAGTTTCTTCTTTTAAAAAATTACACATATGACCTTATCTTTGGATTAGCTAAGGGTATCTGTTGGGACATTGGGTAGACATGGAAATAAAGAAGGATACAGTAAAGAATCAAGCTCATAAATGCCTTCTCGAATTTCCCTCGATGATGGCTCTCAAACACTCCTAAACGATGTCTTTTTCATAACAAGTAAACAAGGATCACAATGACATGAAATTGGCCATATATACACCTTGCACAAACCTCAAACGAAATTTTGTTGCCTACCATACCCCCACATCTCGAATCTCATTTGTTATCCTTCAGACTCAAAAAAGCTCATGATTTGTAATTGATAAACTAAGTTGCAATCGTCTTTTTACTTTTATCTTCTCTTTGAAATCCCCCCCCCCCTTCTCTCTCTCTCTCTCTCTCTCTCTCTCTCTCTCTCATCTGTCTTTCATTCATTTTAAAATATATAAATAAAATTTAAGATTGGACGTATTTATCTTGTGTGTATGTTGCTGTAATATGTTTTCTATATTTTGAATTGTGAATGCATGCAACCTACGTGGTAGTCTGAAGAAAACCACAAGTTGTTTTTCTTGCCATGGCTTCAGCTTAATATTTTAGGACATTAAAAAACGTATTTTCCTTCATGCTTTAAGCAATTGTACTCCACTTTGATTGTGCATGCTGAATTGTTTCATTATATTTTACAATCCCCAATTGATATGAGCCTCCTACTTTAGAGGTTAAAAGATGAACTCGCATGTGCAAAAGTGTGCGGTATGCCCATTCAAAAGGCATTGTTCTTTCAAATGTCTGTAACCCAACTAATACGAGCCTCCTACTTTAAAGATTAAAATAGATGAATTGGCTTGTACATCACCAATCATAAGGATTTTACTGTGAGAAGTGCAGCGGATCTAAATAGAAATTGAGAGAGAGAGAGAGAGAGAGAGAGAGAGAGAGAGAGCAAACCTCACAAACAAAAACGAGGAGGAGAGAGCATGAAAGGAAGTAAGTTTATTAAAGTCTTCAGAGGACCAATTGGCCTATGAGATTGCAAGAAACCTAAGAGGAAGAAAAAAAGAAAGAAAGAAAGATGTATTAATGTCCACAGGAGGCCTCGCGGGCCTATGGGACAAAGTACACAAAAAAGTGAACTCATACAAGCCTTAGTGGGCTGAAGCAAAGGGCACACTAGGATCCTTGTTGAGTACTAATCTATGCTGATCATGACTGCTCTCATGTCGGCTAGCTGCTCCTCCACTCCACTGTGTCCTGGGGCTGACTCAAATGTATAGAAGTCTGAGACGCGTCGCTGTGCCCGATCATCCTCTGTCTTGTCGTGATCTGGCCATCCCTTGCTGCTCTATGTCCTATCGTGGTCGGGCCATCCCCATGCTCTCTGATCTGTCGCAGTAGTCTCCCTGTGCTGACGCATCTCCATCAGATAATATACCTTTGTAAGACTAGAATAAGTCCAATCATATTTTTTGTTATTCTAAAGATAAAAAATCTACACAGAAAATAAAAGAGAAAATAAAAGAGAATATGAAAGAGAAGAAAAAAGAGGTAAACAACTTTTAAGCAAGACATACTTAGCAAGCAAAGCAACACTTATGTCGTCATCAGTGCCCAAGCATAAGCAGCTATACTGGGTTTCTAAAGACCCAGATACAAACCTAGTCATGGAAATGGATCAGTTGTGATAAAGGGCCGAAGCCACTCCCCTCCAGGTAGAGACAATGGTAGCGCCCCCGGATCTCGTAGTAGGCTGGGCAAACACACAGAGAAAAGAGAGATTGCAAGGGATCTAAGGACAAAAGCCCAAAACCGTGGGAAAAGCTCTACGGTATATACACACAGCTGCCCAGTACTCTGATGCAACAAATGGGGGCAGGGGGCCCTATATATAGGCAGCCACCCCCTCCCTAGTCGATTGGTCTACTAGGCCAATGAGCAGGCCTGAGGTGGGCCGACACACCACCTCCTAGGACCGAACCCCCCTACAGCCCATGGGGCTGGCACACAACCCTGTAAGAGGGCTCCCCTCCTACCTATGGAGTCAACTTAGCAGCCCTAGGGGACAACCCCCTCAACCCTATATGTAGGGGCTACCACGTAGCCCTAGAGAGGCCTCAACCCCTGACTCTAGAGCCGGTTGGCCTGCCCAACAGGGCCGACCAGGCTGCTTCTAGCTTCCTGCCCTATAAGGGTTGTTGCACAGCCTATAAGGGCTGAACTCTCACCCTCCATGACCCGACTAGTAGGCCTAGGTGGCCAACTAGCAGATCAGCCCACCTCAGCCTAGAAAAGGCCTCCAAGGGGTGGGTCAACTCCTCTATGAGTGGCCATGAAGGCCCCCACATCTGGCCAACATGAGGCACCTCATCAGAGACATCCGACACGTCTAGATGGACCCCCAAGTGGGGTCTTCACAGTGGGCAGATCTGGCCTCAGCCCTACCCTATTCTACCCTCACGGGGGGTGGGCACACCCACAACAAAGGCCTTCACTCAACCTAACCTAACCTCACGGGGCGGGCACACCCACAAGCAAGGCTCTCTCTCTCTCTACCATGTCACATCAAGAGATGTTGACCTCCAACACTCTTTCTTAGCTCCTAGATGGAGCATGATCTCTAGGGAGCTGGGTGTGCCGCGGGAACAACTGGAGGAATGTCATTTGATGGTCCGTTGCTGAAGACCGCCCCACTGGTACTGTCAAAGAAGCCCCCTCTTGGCACCAACCATCTCTGCACGATCACCGAAAACCTGGTACTTATCTCCCAGGCCACAGATGCTAGGCCGTCTCGTCCGGTCTGATACTGGTACAATAATCCAACTGATATACTGCCCTCGGTGCAAGGTCTGCTTCCCTACATGGGCACCTATATCTCAGAGCTATACATCCCCCTTTGAAGCCCCCTCTCAAGTCCAAACTGGTACATTGTCTCCAAATCGATCAACCTTTATGCTCCAAAAACTATGGGCAAGCAACTGCTCACGAGGATTAATCTACTGTGTCTCCAGATCGATGAACCTTTGTGCTCCATAAACAATGGGCAAGCAACTGCTCAAGAGGATCAATCAACTGTGTCTAGATTCCCGCGCTCGCAATCAACTAACCCATCCGGATCTCCAACAACTCATCTGATAATAGCTACAGCAGAACACAAGGAGACCCCCTCTGGATCCACCAAGTCATGAGATCCAAAAAAAATACATACTTGTAAGATACTGCCACCTGAATCGGCGGGAACAACTCTTTGTGGCTCGAGGTTCTACCTAAAAGCCTGCCTCGATCAAAGGCTCCTTCGCCCCACTGCACCTATATGGGAAGTCCCACTGCCACATAAATAAAGCGTGCAATCCTCCATCTGAAACCAAAAAGCCTGCTGGTAGCACATTCTGCCCCGTGCTACTAAAAGGTTGGAACAATCAATGTGATAGCCACAAAACCTTCCTTCTGCTCACTAATCCTTTGAGAACACTGCCGCTAATAATGACCTTTCTGGCCACAATAATTACAGGTACGTTAGGCCTTGAGTGCCTCCCTTTCCTCAATTGTCATAGGTACGATCTACAAATCTCTCCTCTTGATTGAGCACCATCGAGACCAGTTCCTCCTAGTCAACATATTCATTCTTCCACTAGTTATCAAGGACGAATAAAATGCAGCGTATTGAGAAGATAGTTGGGACAACAATGTTATGGCCATGTCCTTGAAAGATATCACTTCCCTGCCTGGAGGACCTCTTGCTAAAGTTCCTATAACTAGTTGATGTCCTCCCGCATCGATGAAGACTTCTTGGGATCCAACAATCTCATCTGGACTTACAAAGAGACCATCTTCATGGGAGGTGTTCGATTGTACAAGGACGCCAAATACTCCCATATACTTTTGGCCACCGTCATATGCTTCACATTATTAATCACTTGAGGAGTACAGTTTAGAAATAAGAACGACCTCAACCCTGCATTGACACGGTCCCACAGCTCACACAAGGTCTTGGCCTCCTCCTACTGCAAGATCCCAAGGTTGGTTGCAAGGGGATCAGGCCTGTCAACTCCCACCAGTGTGAAGTCTGACACATGATAGGATTGCAGCACGGGCTCCATCATCACCCGCCAAATACCGTAATTGAGGCCATCCAATTGACAGTCAATCGGGAACATGAGCATTTTCACCTTCCTCTCTGCCATCTCAACCAGGGTGGACATGTCAGAGTAAGGAGGAAATAGAACTGCAAGAACGAGTGGATGGGAAAGAAGGTAGAGAAGGGGAGTGACGGAAGAAAGGAGAGGACAGGGCTGAAGATGATGAAGATGCTTGGAGCCTAAGTACCTTCACACCTTCACTGTCCCAACGCTCGAGAACTCCTCTCGGAACTAAAAACACCCTTCAAAAAATTTACGCCTTCAATGACAACAGTACGGTCCACACCTCTGCACTCTCCTCCTCACGAACACCTCCGAACAGCAGCCCTAAACCTCCTCTCAGTTTGCTGGCTCAACACTCCCTCCACTCCTCAGTCTCTAGCCAACCGTGGATCTGATACCATGTGAGAAGCACAGCACATCTGAACAGAAATAGAGAGAGAGAGAGAGAGAGAGAGAGAGAGCAAACCTCACACAAACAAAACTGGTAAGGAGAGGAAGAGACAAGAGAGACTGCAAGGGATCTCACGTAAAAACCCCAAAACCATGGGGAGAACCTCTGCTGTATACAGGCACAACTGCCCCGAACTGAGATGCAACAAATGCTGAAAGAGGGGCCTATATATTGGCAGCCATCCCCTCCCTAGTCGGCTGGTCTACTAGGCCGACCAGCAGGCCTGAGGTGGGCCGACCCACCACCACCTCCTATGGCTGACTCCCCTACAGCCAATGGGGCTGGCGTGCCGCCCTATAAGAGGGTCCCCCTCCTGCCTATGGAGCCGACTCAGCAGCCCTAGGGGCTGACCCCCTCAGCCCTATATGTAGGGTCTGCCACGCCGCCCTAGAGGGGCCTCAACCCCTGGCTCTAGAGCTGACTCGCCTGCCAAACAGGGCCAACCAGGCTGCTACGGCCTCCTGCCCTATAAGAGCTGCTGCACACAGCCTAGAGGGGCTGACCCCCCACCCTCCATGGCCCGAATAGTAGGCCTTGGTGGCCGACCAGCAGGTCGGCCCACCTCAGCCTAGAAAAGGCCTCCAAGGGGGGGGGGGGGGTTCAACTGCTCTACGAGTGGCCACGGAAGTCCCCGCATCCGACCAGTATGAGGCACCTCATCAGAGGCTGCCACATGGCATCCGACAAGCCTAGATGGACTCCCAGGTGGGGCCTCCACAGTGGGTAGATCTGCGCTCAGCCCTAGCCTACTCTATCCTCACGGGGGGCAGGCACACCCACAACAAAGGCCCTCACTCAGCCTAACCTAACTTCTCACAGGGTGCAGGCACACACACAAGCAAGGCCCCTCTCTCTACCATGTGACATCTGGAGAAGTTGACTTCCAACAGTTGCATCCTACACAATCCATGTTCTATGAGTAATATTATTATATGCAAGACCCTATGAACCAACACAATTTTCACCAACTTGTTTAGATGTGCAAGTGCAAGTGCAATGTTAGTTTGTCAAAATAAAACCATTCATTATGGGGCTCACTTACTTCTCAATCTTAGTCCATAGACATGCAATATTTTAGACAATCTTCCTTTCTTTTTCATATGAAAATGCACCTAGCAGTGTCATTTGGTCCAAATGTCAAGCCTCTAAATCAGAATTTGATGAAAATACCCTTCCATAAAAGGTGACGAGATGTTCAACCCTTTATTCCTGGTTCAGGGCTGCAACAACAGAGCTGCAGGAGGTAGTCTCCACTTATGCATTCCAAAGCAGAAACCTGCCCAACAAACAATGAATCACTGGATTCACAGTTACCTACGCTATTCTGAAATGCACAGGACATAAGAAAAAAACATCTTGAAAGTCTGCTAAATCTTAGGTAGATACATAAACCTGAAAGTCTTGTAGAACAATTTATTTGAGAAAATGCTTGTGCAGAAATGCCACTGTTCCCCAAAAATTAGTACTTCCTCAATCACAGATCATAAAGAACAATGTTGAACCCCTTGACGAAGAACCCAATGCCAGGTTGCTGGGGACAGGGAGACAGGTCAAAGAGTTCAAGAGCATACAAGATTGAACTGTGACCGTACTGTCCCCTTTGAATTGTGCGACCTCATTTCTTATCAGGATTTCCTTCATGCTTTGACGTGTCAGGCCTCTCCACCTTCTTTCTTCTCTTTGTGAGAGACATTTGACTTGGAATCTGACTCTAGTGCTCTTGCACTGTTTTGATGCTTTGACGTATCAGGCCTCCCAACATTATTCTCATCTTCTTTCTTCTCTTTGTGAGAGACATTTGACTTGGAATCTAACTCTGGTAATCTTGCACTCTTTCTTGCCTGTGCGTCTGTCAGTGTCTCTAAGTTCTTTGCTTTTGTAAGCTCCATTTCCCTGATCTTATGCTCCATTGCATCCAAGCGTTCTTTGAGTGTTTGAAGCTCCTTGGTGCTAGCAGTCTCTCCCTTCAGTTGATTGTCCCCTGCCTTATCAACAGGAGGCTCAGAATCTAGAACAGGCGTTGGGGTAAGTTTAGCAGAAGATCCTCTGTTTGATTCCTCAGCTGTTGATGCTTTGGCCTTTTCTTCAGCAGCTTTTATCTGGTGAGTTAATGAATCAAAAGCGCAATATGAGTTGGATAGTTGCAGGAAGATGCTTCACATATTATGATATGTAATAGGATGGTGTTACTTAAATTTCACCTCTTCCAGTCTTCTCATTTCATGCCTTGCATATAGTGCTGTCAGATATACAGCTGGCAACAATTACAATTATATCAGTCCATGACGAGGCAAGACATATTCCATTTAAAGAACGTAATGTCAATTGCAAGTGCACGTCCATACAGACACATAGCGATCTACGAAAATAGCCAATGGGTCCATGAGATCTAAACACATAAAAAGTATAAAGTGCTATGGACGACTGTCAATGAGGGAGAGAGAGAGAGAGAGAGAGAGAGAGAGAGAGAGAGAGAGAGAGAGATTGGAACAGAGCAACAGGGACATCAGCAGAGCTTACCCAAAGGAGGCAAGCAAGCCATGAAAAATTGCCACAAATGGAAGTCGAGCCTGGTCAAAACCAACACAAGCATTCAGCCTTCTAATTACAGAACAAGACACCTAGAAATGTGAAGAACTGAGGATTCGACGTGACTTTCTGGCCACTTTCAAAAACAAAAAACTTATTATCATATTAGAGGAATACAGAAAATATTTTTGCTAGTAAACTATTAACACTTATATATACCTTTGTAAGACTAGAATATGTCCAATTATACAAATTTAGATTTTTTGTTGTTCTAAAGACCAAAAATCTACACAGCAAATAAAAGAGAAAACAAAAGAGAATAAAAAATAGAGGTAAGCAAAAACTTTAATGAAAAACAAAAGGAAGACATACTTAGCAAGCAAAGCAACACTTATGTCGTCATCGGTGCCCAAGCATAAGCAGCTATTCTATTATCAGCATCTTTAGATAATCAACCCCAACTATCATCTCTCTCTCTCTCAAACACACACACACACTCTCTCTCTCTCTACATGACCACAAGCATGACCCTACATCCTCTGCATGAGCTCCGTACTGTTAAGCACAGCAGTACCTAAGTACAGAAGGCAAGTAAACAGTGGATGTCTACTCACAGAGGAGGTAACAAGGAGTGTCCAAGGCCACAGGCACATTGTTCTAGAGCGAACGGCCTATGTGCCTTTTTCTTCCCTCAGGAATACAATACTTGCAGGTACACAATGCCTCTTTTCTCCACTATCAAAGGCATGGAAAGATCTTTTGAAGGTCTTTAACATTGGAGTGTCTCTCTCATGGCAGCCCCATTAAAGAGAGCTCTGTCTGACAAGGATGCTGTTGTACCACACCAATTGGAAAGGCTGGGTGGAATTGAAGCAGAAAACGAAAAGCTTATTGATGCTTTAAAAATGGCAAGAGGAAAGTAAAGGTAGTAAAAGGAAATACACGCATGCCAATAGATGGGTACAAAACTGCACCACGACTTAAAGAGCAATAATAACATAAGAATTGAGGTTCTTAGCACAACATCACAGCTCGGGAACAGACCATCTTGAGACACCAAAGCAAGATTAAGCATGCTGTTATGCTCTAGCCGAGATAGCATGACCTCGGAAAGATCGGTGGGCATTTTCTCTTAGATGACCGACTTTTGTAATATTTTATGTGCGTAAATAAAATGGTCAAGGGAAGTAACTGCCAAGGTCCTAGGTGAGGGTGTATTGGCATCGACAAGGTGGTTCTAAGTGCTCAGGCCTAGGTGCACCTAAATGTGTAATAATGCCAAGGGGCAAATGTTTTAATTGTGCCCCAAGAGAGGGGTAAATGGTGTACCAAGCTAAAGGTCTAAATTGTTGACATGTGGTAGGAGGGAACCATCTAGGGAATTGTGGGCTTGTGGATAAGCATGAAGGGAATGAAATTACGTATTGTGTGCGCATGCTATCCATGAGAGAGACTGGGAGGATATTTGGGATGCCATTGTCTGTGGTTTTGCCTAGCCCGTGATAAGACGAACGTAAGTGAGAATAGTAAAGACCTTGTCATTTGGTATCAGAGTAGGATTTCTGTATTAGAAGATGCCTTATAACAGATCATGAACTAGCAGCTTCAAGTGAACGCTGGTCAAAATGAAATTAGAGAGATCGTACAAGCCTTGTCGGCTAGACCATCTAGAAATGAAAAGGGCAAAGCTCCAGCAGAGCCAGAGCCCAGTATACACTCATCAGAGCGTGCGAAGGTCAAGGTACCTAATATTGCTAATTATAGACCGAAAAAGTACGCTGGTCAGATGACCGAGCGCAGTTCTGATGTGATCGAGGTTTGGTTACACAAGTGGGAAGAAGCCTTCGTCATTTGTGAAATCAGATCTGATCTAAAGAAAATCCGCGAGACCACTCACCTGTTTATTGAGGCAGCGGATAGATGGTGGATAAAGCAACAGAAAGATCAAGTTGCCCCTACCACCTGGGAAGGGTTTAAGGCTGAATTGAAGAAACACTTCCTTCCACCTGACGAAGAGTCCCGAGCTTGGGATGCTTATAGAAACCTTCGCCAGAGGAATTTGTCAGTGGCAGAGTACACTAACAAGTTCAAGGAATGTGTTATGAAAATAACAGACCCTCTCCCTATGTCAGTTCAGTTGAAAGACTATATCTATGGACTGAACGACAAGATTAAAATGGAAATTCGGGCTAAATATGTGACTACATTAGATGAATCTATTGCAGTAGCCCTGAACTATGAGGATGCCAGAGGTAGACCTAGTGGGTTTGTGCAGGCAGAGACTCAGCATGAGTACCCGAGAAAAGGGGGATTTCATAGGAAATGGACTTCTTTGTCAAAGACAAGTGTCTCGCAGCCAAGTGGCCAAACCAAGCAGGTGAAGCCGGTTGAGGGACAAGCAAAGACTAAGTATCACCCTTGGGGTGAAAAGAAAAGTAACTCCAATGGCAGCCTGGGCTTGGTCAAAGTCCTCGTTGACCCCTGAGTAAAATGAAAAAGCTAGAAAATAAGGATTGTGCTTCGGCTGCCTTCAGCGACATCAGTGGAAAGATTGTCCACTAAACAAAGACCCTCGCACGGCCAATATGATAATATCTGAATGCAACACAGAAATGCAAGAGAGTCCCAATGCGGAATACATGCAGATGCAATTGGCGGGACCTTCTCAAAGGTTAGTACCTGTGTTGTTAAGTGTGTCTGTTACTAAGTTAGTAAGCGGTGCACCTGATAACATCCTTTCAAAGCCCGCAACAACGGGGTATACGGTTTTCGATGAGCCCGAGTTAATTAAAATGAAAGGACAAGTAGCCAATCATGATGTGATTGTGTTGTTTGACTCAGCGTCAACGCACAATGTAATTAACTCGAAGCTCATTAAGAGGCTCAAGTTGAAAACTAGTCCGTCTGACTATGCTTATACAGTCAGGATGGCGGACGGAAGTTCAACTGAAGTATGGAACCAAAGGGTTACCCAGTTGGAACTTCGAATACAGGACTATGTTGAGAAGTTGGACTTTGAATTGACCAGGCTAGCTCACGCAAATATAGCCCTAGACATGGCTTGGCATTTTTGAAAAAATCCAGCCATTGATTATAAAAAGCATATTTACCAGTTCAAGATGAACGGGGTAGAATATGTTTTGCGAGGTGAAAAGGATTTACCTCGAGGACCATTGATTTCAGCCATGGAAATTCGGAAGACTCCGAAAGAGTTTCTGTGTCTGTGTATAGCATCAGTAGAGTCGATTGATGATGCATCGGCTAGCACTGAGGCTACCCAAGATGGGAAAATGGCCGAGTTGGATAAAGAGATATCGGAGAAGTTCTCTGATTGTTTTAGGGATGAGTTACCTTATGCGTTACCTCTAGAGCGGAATGTTCAACATAAAATTGAGCTTATCCCGAGGGCAGAACCTGTAAACAGACCTCCCTATAGATTAAGCTTTACAGAAAGCTGAGGTGCGAAGACAACTGGAAGAATACCTCAAGCTGGGGCAGATTCAACCAAGTTTTTCACCTTTTGCTTCACCAGTGATATTAAAGAGGAAGAAAGATGATACTTTTCGCCTTTGTATAGATTACAGAGCATTGAATAATATCACTATTAAGCACAGGTATCCGATGGCTCGAATCGATGATTTGCTAGATGCATTACATGGGGCCATAATTTTCAGTAAGATAGATCTTAAGTGTGGCTACCATCAGATCCGTATTAGAGCCGAGGATGTGCATAAAACCGCTTTTAGAAGCAGGTTTGGTCATTATGATCCAAAGATAGTGGCTGCGATACTGACTTGGCCAATCCCTCAGAGTTTGACCGCTTTGCGATCATTCTTGGGATTTGTCCAATTTTATCGAAGGCATATCAAAGGATATTCCGAAATAGTATCCCATTGACTGATCTGACCTCAGATAAAGTACCTTTTATATGGGGGCAGAATCAACAGGAAAGTTTTAACACCATAAAACAAGCTGTGGTCACAGGAACAATGTTAAAAATAGTTGATCCCCAGAAACCGTTGTTCCTTGAAACCGATGCAAGTGGCATTGCGGTAGGAGCAGTTCTCCTCCAAGAGGGAAGGCCAGTAGCCTTTGAAAGCAAGAAGCTTTCTCCCTCTCAACGGAATTGGCCAACTCATGAATTAGAGTTGTATGCTGTTGTCCATGCTTTGAAAACATGGAGACATTATTTGTATGGATCAGAGTTTTATGTGGATGTTGATCATGATACTCTGAAACATTTTTGTAAACAACCTGACTTGAGAGGCCGCCAAGCTAGGTGGGTAAAACTCATGCAGGAGTTTAATTTGATGATTCGGTACCGAAGAGGCAAGGATAATAAAGTTGCTGATGCGTTGTCACGCATTATGCATAACAGGAGTTTCACGGTGTTAGAGAGTGCTCTAATGGCCGAGATTAGAGAAACTCAAAAGGTGGACGAGTTTGTCCAGAGCCTATGGCCGAAGGCTCATATGTTAAAACCCGGGGAAAAGGATAACCTGGTATCCAAAAAAGGCCAAACTTATGCAAGATATGCCATAAGGGATGGTATGCTGAAAAGGAATGGCAAGGTAGTAGTACCTAATCAGAATGATCTCAGGCAGAGAGTCATTCGACAATGCCATGATAGCCCATGTGCGGGACATCCAGGAGTCGAGAAGACATATGATCTCGTGAAGCAAGATTTCTTTTAGCCAAAGATGAAAAAGCATATTCATGAATATGTGACACGTTGTTTTTCGTGTCAAATAAGTAAGGCAGAGCGGGTGAAGCCACCCGGACTTTTACAGCCCTTGGAGATACCACTAAGTAAGTGAGAGAGCATTTCCATGGACTTTATTGTAGGGCTGCCTACGACACAAGGTGGATATGATTCTATCCTTGTGGTGGTTGATCGTCTTACCAAGATGAAAAAGCATATTCATGAATATGTGACACGTTGTTTTTCGTGTCAAGTTCTACATAGACGAGCTCGAGAGTTTTATTGGGACACTCGCGGCCTCCTTGATTCAAATTCTCCTACGCAGACGATGTTGGATGCAATTCATATCTTCTGCGAGACACATGACTTGAAGGTTAACCTTGGTAAAACCAAGGTTATGATCTTCAACACATCACAAGCCACCATGCATAGAGAGCAATTCCACGCTAGATGGATTACTAGTGCAGGTTGCTACATCTTATACATACTTGGGGGTTCTTTTCTCCAACCCGATTTTCACGATTCAACGAACGATGCTGATCCAAGTAAGTAGGGGTACAATGCACTTGCTAGACTGGAGCAACAATGCTTTCACAAGATTTCTTTTAGACAAAGATGGAAAAGCATATCATGAATATGTGACACGTTGTTTTTCGTGTCAAGTAAGTAAGGCAGAGCGGGTGAAGCCACCCGGACTTTTACAGCCCTTGGAGATACCACTAAGTAGGTGGGAGAGCATTTCCATGGACTTTATTGTAAGGCTGCCTACGACACAAGGTGGATATGATTCTATCCTTGTGGTGGTTGATCGTCTCACCGGATTTGTTTATTAGACATATATTTCGTCTGCATGGATTACCCAAATTCATAGTGTCAGACAGAGATGTCAAATTTACCGGTCATTTTTGGACTGCGGTATTTTAGACACTAAGGATTGAGTTGGAAATGAGTAGTGGGGATCATCCAGAAACGGATGGTCAGACAGAAAGAGTCAACCAAATTTTAGAGGATATGCTTAGAGCATATGTGTCATTGAGGCAACATACATGGGACAAGTGGTTGCCATTGTTGGAGTTTGCCTACAATGATGGAAAACATTCCTCTACAGGGTTCAGTCCGTTTGAACTGAACTATGGTTATAGACCAGCGAATCCAACTATAGTTGGAATACCTCAGAAAGTGCCTAGTGCCGCGAACTTTGTGGTTCAAATGTGGGAGATGCTAGCACTTGCGAGAGCTAACATCCGCCAAGCTATGGATAGAGATAAGGCGTATGCGGATGAAAACCAATCCAATAGAGAATTTAAGGAAGGAGAAAAAGTTTTTCTCATAGTTCCTTCGCACTCTAAGTCTTTGACTGCAGGAGAGTGTGCTAAGTTATCACCTCGATATTGTGGGCCATGGTTAATTCTAAAAAGAATAGGCAAGGTAGCCTATAAATTAGAATTACCATCGGGGTGTAAGGTGCACCCAGTGTTTCATGTTTCTCGTTTAAAGAAATTTTTGCATACATGTGACTCACTAATCGAAGGTGTTGTTTTGTTTCAGGAGATAGAGGATAATACAAGACCCAAACCAACAAGAATCCTGGACCGAGGAACAATGCAAGTACGCAATCGGAAGATACCCACGGTGTTGGTTGCATGGCATGGTCTACCTCTATCGGAAGCTACCTGGGAATCCAAGTACCAGTTACGGAGAGTATTCCTAGATTTCATCATCGAGGATGCTGATGCTTGAAGAGGGAAGGAATGTTATGCTCTAGCCGAGATAGCATGACCTCGGAAAGATCAGTGGGCATTTTCTCTTAGATGACCGACTTTTGTAATATTTTATGTGCGTAAATAAAATGGTCAAGGGAAGTAACTGCCAAGGTCCTAGGTGAGGGTGTATTGGCATCGACTAGGTGGTTCTGAGTGCTCACGCCTAGGTGCACCTAAATGTGTAATAATGCCAAGGGGCAAATGTTTTAATTGTGCCCCAAGAGAGGGGTAAATGGTGTACCAAGCTAAAGGTCTAAATTGTTGACATGTGGTAGGAGGGAACCATCTAGGGAATTGTGGGCTTGTGGATAAATTACGTATTGGGATGCCATCGCCTGTGGTTTTGCCTAGCCCGTGATAAGACGAACGTAAGTGAGAATAGTAAAGACCTTGTCACATGCCAATGAAAACCTGAAAACCTAAATGCAAGGCTGAACTGCACTGGAGGCTAAAACGTCAATCCTAGAAAAGGAAAAGGCAGCTTTCCATGGAGGAATCAAAAGAGGTAAAGACAGCAATCTACCTTGGATTGGAGTACAAAGGACTCAGCTAGAAACACAAGGTTTATCCAGCCCCATCTATGCTTAAGAGGCAATGTTTTTGTGTCCACTTTCAAGGATGAAGTCAAAAATCTTGCTTGTTCGCGAGGCAGCAGTGTGGGCAACCTGATTGGTCAAATTTTGGAGACAACACATCCTCAGGTTCTTCAAGGCTCACATAGGAAAGAACTTAATACCTCATCATATCGTTCTAGCAGATGTGGCCTTCTAAATAGTGACCTCCTACAAGGAATCTTGGGTGTGGGCAATTCACTCTCTAGGAGGTCCAAACTCCCACGAATATCACGTCAAGTCTTCAAGCACACTTCACAATATATCTCAATACTCATACACCAAGTCATCTAGAGCTACGGACTTTATACATACATACACGTGTGTGTGTGTGTACACGCACACATCTATCAATCTATCTATTTGTGTGTGCGTGTTCGCGTGCACACATCTCTCTCTCTCTCTCTCTCTCTCTCTCTCTCTCTCTCTCTTCCCGATTTGCTCAGAGACATTGACTGCATACCACTCTTAGAGGATCAAGCCGCACTGATCACATGCTCTCTCCATGGGGCCACCCTACACATTTTCTCACACACCACTGGATCCACCGCTCAGCTCGGTACCCTGCAATAGCTGGTACGATGACAAGTGTAAGGCTTTATGCCGAGAACTCCGACTCGAAACTAAGCATCACCTTCCGAGTGAGGCAGAGACCATCCGCGAGTACTGTCGCCTCGTTCGCTAGACGAAACGAGGACTTAATAAACATTTTGTTTAGCAACTTCTTCTCGTGGAGGTTCCTTGAGCAACGAGCTCCATCCCCTCTCACGGACACCAAACCCTAGCACTCCTATGCAAGCATGCTGTATGACGTCCCTCACCAGCCAGCACCCGATCTCTCACATGTACCACGCCCCACTTCTAGCACACTTTTCACAGCCGATGGTGTCAAACACGCACCCCTGAAGCTTCACAACAGCCGAGCGAAAGATCATGAGGGCCTATGTACTGAATTCATTGCATATGGAGTCAACACCTTAGCTCCGATCTTAGCGAAGCTTTCAACGAAACAGCTGTGGGACTGCCCCGGCAGCCAACAAAGGCTGACTGGTCAAAGTTTGACTAGTCAAAGGCTGACCGGTCAAAGACTGATGGGTCAAAGACTAAGACTCCTGGTCACATGTACCACGCCCCACTTCTAGCACACTTTTCACAGCCGATGGTGTCAAACACGCACCCCTGAGGCCTCACAACAGCCGAGCGAAAGATCATGAGGGCCTATGTACTGAATTCATTGCATATGGAGTCAACACCTTAGCTCCGATCTTAGCGAAGCTTTCAACGAAACAGCTGTGGGACTGCCCCGGCAGCCAACAAAGGCTGACTGGTCAAAGTTTGACTAGTCAAAGGCTGACCGGTCAAAGACTGATGGGTCAAAGACTAAGACTCCTGGTCAAACTGACCAGATCAGTTCGGTTGGTTGACTGGTCGACCGATTGACAGAGTCAGCCTGACCCAAGTCCTATATAAAGGGCTCCTTGGGCCCTTTGCAGGCATTCAGTTCTGCTCCCACCGACAGCTCCCTGCCTCCAGCAAAACAGTCCCAACCTTCTCCTGGAAGGTCAGCTCAGTTGGAGGCAGCACGTGACTACAGTCCAGTGTCAATTCGAGGCACAAATCAGGTTGTTTCCGCAGTTCAGTCCACAGTTTTCCTGCAAAGCCATCCATTTTCTCTGTCGCATTTCTATCTCAATTCTCTCAGTTCAGTTTCTACTTCTTTCCATTCTCTCACTCACGAGGCACCCTGCAACCCTGTGGACAGCACTAGCCTGAACCTCAACCTCATAGAAGTGGTCCTCATCATGGGATGCAGACAGCATTGAGGCATTGGTCTATGGTGGAGCTGTTCCCAAGTTTTTAGGTCTTGCACCGTGCTAAGTTGCTCTTCATGATTGCATGCCTTGTGCTCTTCTGAAGAGTGTTTTTTCAGTTGTATTCCAGTTCTTCAAAGTAAAGTAAATTCCCCTACACAATGTTGGGGCCCAATTGGTTGTTGACCCTCTCTTTCTCTCTCTCTCTCTCTCTCTCTCTCTCTCTCTCTTTTCAGTGGTGTGATTTAAATATCTCGCATAAAGGTTTAAAGGTCTCACTGTTATTACAAGAACATTACCCATTGCATGTAACAGTCAGTTCGAAACGTCTTGAGTTTCTTTCCCGACTCTTTCTCAACACTGACCTTCCATTCTTTGAGCTTGATGAAGGCTTGATACTTCTTTGCAATGCAGTAGATCCATTCTAGAGGGAAAGGATGTGAGATGTGTTGTTAGTCTATATCAGATCGCTCAAGATCTTCCAAGCCTCAGCTGCTGTATCCACAAGCCAGATGTGGGATATGACCAAATTTGCGGTCATGCCAATTATCATGGAGGGTGCCTCCGCATCTCTGTATGTCTAATCTCACAGTGCCACAGGATCTGCTGGTGTCATGACACTTTTATTGGATCTGTTAAGCCTTCAAGCTTCACCTCCATTCCTTCGGTGATCTCCCAGATTAGCCTCGCAACCAAGTGACTTTTGAGCTTTACCTTCCAGCATCCAATTTCCCCCCTCTCCAAAGCTGGAATAGGCATGCGTGAAGCCATTTGCAAGCGCCTGAAAATAAGACTTGACAATCACTGAAGTGGTTGCAACACCTAAAGTAGAAAACTGATTTTTTCACCTTACTGAAATGGTGTCTCCTTGTTGGAAGGATGCTTCCTTCAAAGTGTTGGAGCAGAGCATAAGGATGCCAACTTTGTCTCTGACACCATGTTAGAATGAAGGGACTGCTTAACAGTAACCCTAACACAGCAGAATGATCTCAAATCTTCACTGACCCCTCTCAAGATAGATGCACTCACTCAAAATCCACAGAGAATATACATCATAGAAAGGAGAAGATCTCAGAGTACATTCATCCACAAGCGTGAGAACACTGCTCAATAATGAGCTGAACACATCCAGCCAGAAGATGCCAGGCAAGATAGCAAATCAAGGGAGATTGCTGAGAACTATGGAATAGAAAACCGTAGTCACACTCCTTCAGTCTGCAGGCCTGGGCTTCAATGGCTGTAGGAAAGTGCAGGAGTAAGTGCATATTTATACAAATCACCCGACGGGGTCTGCAGACAGGCTGACCCTATCTACAGTCTGCCCGACCTGTAACTGCCAACCTGCTTGGGTATTTCACTGCCCCCAGTCTGTGAACTATGCTGTTCCGCTGCCAGACCTATAAATAGGTGCAGGCAGTCCTGTCCAGAAGCCTATAGATGGTGCCACGTGCTGCGCAACCTTTGCTGTAGTCACCTTTAATGCAAGAGCCTCTGGATACTTCTCTAGACGGCCAATCAGTTGCCCTACAGGTATTACGACCTACCCTGGTCTACGGATCCCTTGTCCTCCTCATATGGGGGCTCACAGTGGATCAGTGCCCTTTCTAACAATACGAGACTGGAGACGTGTCCTTTCACCACATGCTTTTTCCTTTCTATTATAGACAAGTTCTGGCAGGTCTAACACAGTCCTAGCCCGATTAAAAACCACTCATCACACATCAAAGAAAAAAAAAACCAGCTCATCTTAGTCTGGTGTTGTTTGCACGAATTGTGCAATACCTGCAATCCTGCAACTTTTCAAATCTTTAGATCGCTTAAATTATTAACTGCTAATCATGTCTACCATTGACACACCAGTAACCACAATACGTCTGCAGTTGAGAAAGACAGCCTCCTTGGGAAGGAAGTGCGGTGGTAGCTTGGATAGTTCCACATGAAAATATTGCATAAGCTCTTAACACATCCCTTTCATTCAAAACTAGTCTCACGTGCCTGCGACCCTCATATGAAGCGTTTAGCAAACTTAGACGTAAATTGCAATAAGTTTCAACATGAATTCCGTTTCAGATGCCTGTTAACACGATTGGACTACGAGGTATGATCTCTATCAATGCGCATATTACAACCCAAATGCCATCGCATGCAGCTAACGCGCTTGGAAAAGCGGAGGTTAAAACTCACCCAAACTTTTTCTCTCTGGGATCCTCAGAGAAAAGAATGTCGGCGGCTTTCATGAAATCCATTGGCTCATGAGGAGGCTGGTTGTTGGGTTTCCCGGAAGATGTGCTGAGAAAGCGACGATAAGGCAGTCGAGATATAGAGACCCAAAACCTTGCCATTGCATAGTAACTCAAGTCCACCCAGTGAACACTACCCCAGCCAGAGGCTACTTAATAAGGCATTCAAAGTACTCGTGGTGTCTTCGCAATGTTGTCATCTATAAGGACTACAGATCCACTATGCTCCATCTTGAACAATTTGTGTCGAGCTTTGGTGCTGTTTTATGTTGCAATGCATGCCTACACTTTTCTTCTGTACACTTAGCTTTCGAGTGTAGCCTTCTCGTTTTGTCTCCTTGCCTCTGGGTTCTAAGGGCAACGTTTTTATAAGGGCAGCATGTTGGCAACATTAAGGACCACTCTTAGGCTGTGTTCACACTACCCCACGCTCGATCTTCCAAAACCTGGTGTGAAGGGCTAGTGTTCTAGTTAGCCTGCACATTCACACAAACTAGTGATGTACCCGTGCTTTGCACGGGCATTAACTGCTCACCACATCTCTCTTCCCAAACCTCCAATCTCTCTCTTTCCTCTCTCCAAACCTCCAATCTCTCCCCAAACCACCATCCTCTTGCCATGTCACCACCTTAATATATATAGAGATAGAGAGAGAGATATAGAGATAGAGATAGAGAAGAGATAGAGATAGAGATAGAGAAGTTAAGGTTTGCGTCCAACCTATGAAGGGTGCTCTCCATGGCCAACTCCTCTAACTGCTACATGATTTGCGCATTCCATCTCCTCTAACCCCTACACCAATCACATGTTGGTGACATAAAGTAGCAGCCTGATGACCGCTCATTGGGTGTGAACCACCACACCCTGTGGCCATACTCCAATTGTATTTCCCCTTCCATGGATGGGCAGGTGGTTTGAACCCACCCTTAGGAGAACTTTTAGATAGGTGCGCCGATAAGAAAGCTATCACTCGCTTAACACATCATGATTAGAGGTACCTGGCCATGCTCTTGGAAAGAAAAAAAAATGTCTTTGCCTTTGTTCTTCTTCTGCAGCGGCAACAAAACAAAATTTGTTTGTCTTTGTTCTTACGAGACAGGAAGCCTGTGCACGGAAGAAGGTAGCTTCTATGAGATGGGGGATTTGAGATAGATGAGAAGATATAAATGGAGTTTGAGAGAAAGAAGGCAAGTTTTATGTGGCTGAGACAACAAATCAAGCTTGGAAGATCGTAGGTGACTCTGTAAGAGAGAAGATCAGGAAAAGACCTTACGAAAAAGAGGGGCAAATCAAGGAAAAGCATGCGAAAAAGACTATTTTGATCGTTGTCTTGCAGGTCGCTTTTCACACCAAAAGTATTGCAAATCCTAAAAAAATTTTGAAATTATGACAAAATTCGATGATATCATCAATCCATGTCATAAGTTAACCCTAACTTCGATATCAGCTTCGACTTGTAGCGACCACTATGAGGAAAGTCAATGATGTCATCAAATTTTGGTATGATTGTGACAGAACTCGATAACAGCATCGAGAATTTTCATAAGTTATGATGTAACTCGACAACATCATTGAAATTTGTCATAAGTTATGACAAAACTCAATAACATCATTGAAATTTGTCATAAGTTACGACATAACTCGATAACAACATCAAATTTTATCATAACAAATATAAAAATAGTAACATGGGTTTGTAATGGCTCGAGCTAAAAGGGACGTGTGAGATGAGAAAGACTCCACCACCGACAAAGGCTGGCAAACAAACAGAGGCAGGAGAGGTGGCAAGGCCTCGTACTTGGCAGCAACAGAGATGGCTAGGAGAGGGTTCTTCTCCCTTCCCACTCGATCGAGATTTGCTCCTCACACTGCCTATCCAAAAGAGTCCCTAGCATTCTTCCACTCAAGAAAATAAGATGAAGATGAGGGAGCATCCCATCCTCATGGAGGAGAAGGAAACATAGGCGAGCCTAATAATAGCCACGCAGGCAAAGCTGCTGAAAAAGAAGCTGACAATGAACGAAAATCAAGAAGAAGAGAAGGTGTTTAGAGAGAGGATCAACGAAAGATTGCCAAAGCAGTTGAAGGATAGGTGAAAGCGCAAGACTCCTAGGCCCCCCTAGACTCTCCCTGCAAGCTCTAGAACAATAGAAAGCTATTCGAAAAGCTCACATCCATTTTCAAAAGAGAACGCTCAATCTTGTCAAGCAATGTCGACTCCTAATCCAAGTACGCATGTCACTACTACACTCAGTAGTGGTTAAGCACACATGCATTGGTCGGGTTTCGGCCGACGAGTGTTAGACCCCCTCTCATAGTGATTGAAACATGGATTTGAACCAACTAGCTGAGGAAGGGATTAGTTGTGACTAACTTCAGATTCCTCTGGAAGAGATATCTCATCTTTCTTTTTGGAAGGGCCGACATGGTTGTAAGAGCTTTGCACCATGGGGTTTGGACCACCATCCAGAACCAACCTCTCTATCTCTTACGGTGGTCTCATGACTTCTCACCAGACTATCCAAGATCCACTAAAATCCCCATTTGGGTTGAACTGCCTGATCTACTCTTGTCCCTCTATAATCAACTCCCCACACTCTATATAGGATTGGGTAAGGTGCTAGGCATAGAAACTAAAAACTTTATAAACCCGAGGGGGAATCCCCATATTTGCATTCAGATGGACATAGCTGAGGAATTACCTAGATCTTTAGTGATTCTCAATAGGAATGGGAGTCTTTTTACAGAACAACAGTTGTTGGCTGTATAAAAATCTCCCCAATTTCCGTTTCCTATGTGGACTTGCAAGTCATTATGAGAAGAAGTGTTATCATAAGGAAATAAAACCCAAGCCTTAGGTTCCTCCTACTCCCAAGCTGCCTATGGCACAAGCTAAATAAGAAATGGGTGCCCAAGGCCCCTGTCAAAAATGCAGAGGAGGCTCCTGTAGATGTGAGATCTCCCTCCAATCCTAAATCTACCCAGAAACAAGATTATCTGAAGCCCGCACAAGCCCCTCTCACTAAGAACTCTTTTGAAGCTTTAGTGGATGATGAGATTGAAGAATGGATAAGAAAAAACTAGGATAAAATTCAAGATAATGACTTTGATCCTAGATGGGCCAAAGACCTTAAAGAAGACATCATTATAAGTGATGATATGGCCACATACAACATGGTAAGT
This sequence comes from Dipteris shenzhenensis, assembly GCF_047967505.1. Lineage (NCBI taxonomy): Eukaryota > Viridiplantae > Streptophyta > Polypodiopsida > Gleicheniales > Dipteridaceae > Dipteris > Dipteris shenzhenensis. Next base: position 42,180,226 of record NC_141600.1, on the reverse strand, counting down.
GCTGACTCGGAAGAGGAGCTACCCAAGGCTTCCCAAGAGGACAAGGAAACACCCTCCTAGAACATAGCCTTCATGGTTGTCCAAAACAAAAGAAGGCAGTCCAAAATAGCCACTCCTCAAAGTGATAGCCCCAAACCCAAGGCTAAAAAGAGATTAAAAAAGAATGGTAAGTAAAATAGTCTCTCTCCTCACGGACAATGTTAGGGGACCCTAGTAGAAGTGAGGAGATGGCCTTTTGGCTAAGAGCAATTCACTCTCTCCTCTTTTTTTAGCCCTTCAAGAGGTCAAAGTAACTTTTCTCACTCTTGAAGACAAACTTAAAAGAATAGACAGAAGAAGAATATGGTTTGTGCTATAGGGGTTCTTTCTCACTTTGAGGGTTACATCCTTCATGACCAGGTTGACACACAAGATAGATGGGTCTCATTAAACTACCTTGTTAAAAGGAAATGCTTCACTTTCACCTCTATTTATGCCCCCAAAAGTTATCAAGAGAGAAAGAGCACCTAGGATTCACTAGATGCAATTGGGGAAAGAGGATTTCTCCTAGGGGACTTTAACATGGTGGAATGCAGCAAGGACAGGTGGCTAGAAAAAGGACTAGTTGTCAAGGGTATAGAAAGAGATGCTTGGGAAAATGTAAAGGAGCAACTTCAATTGGTTGACACAGGCAAAGATGGAACTTTCACTTGGTGCAACAACCAAATAGGCCTCAATAGAAGAGAAGCCAGACTGGACAAAATCTATCCTTCTCAAGACCTATTGGGTGAGGTCTCTTCTTTGACTGACCATACTCACTCTACCCGTTCTCTCTCAGATCATACGCCTGTCACCCTCCAATATGACTTTGGAATGGGGACGCATTCCATTTCTTGGTTTAAGATTGATCCTAAACTCTTTTGACTAAGGAGAGTTTAGGAGAGGATTACTCATCTTTGGGAGGATTACTTCACAGAACAAAGACCAACTGAGGTTTTTTGGCTAGAGGTAGTGCCAAAGACCCAAAAAGTGCTAATGCAGGCAAGACAAGATAGGTCCAAGATTAGAGCATGTCGAATGGACAAAATTAGGGAGACCATCAAGGCACTAGAGAGGGTAGCTAGGGCAGGGGACTCCAAAGCTCAAGAGGAACTGCTACTAGCCAGACAATACTTAAGACTACAAGAGCAACTAAAGCTCAACGAGACAAAATCTTAGATTCTGAGGGAATGGTTGGCAGGTAGAATTGATCAACCAACCAAGGACACCCTCATACTTATAAGAAGAAAGATAGCTCAGGAAGAAATCCCATTGTTGAAAAAAGTTGATAATTCTCTAACAGCTGATACATCAGAGAACATTTTGCCCATCCATCAACACTTTCAAAAACTGTTGTCAGATACTATTCCTCTTTAATGAGCATATCATGCAAGCGAGGCAGTTATGCAAAGAGGCCAGGAGAAAGATTGACAGAAACTTTGAGAGTATTTACCTTGAAAAACCCGTTACTCTTAAAGAACTCAAGCAGTAAATAGACATGCCAGAGGGGGAAAATCCAAGTGAGGATGGTCTGCCAGTAGAGTTTAACAAGTCCTTCTAGAAATTGTAGGACCTTGTCTTCTGCAGGTTTGGAATGAAATACTTGCTTCCTCTTTCCTACCGGCTCACATAAACAGGGGAGTTATTAAACTTATCCCTAAAGATTGTCCCAGGTATGAACTCAAGAACTAAAGTCCTCTCACCATGCTAAACTATAGTTACAAGATTTTTGCTAAGGCCCTCTCCCTTTGAATTCAAGATACAATGGACTATTGGATCCTTAAAGAGCAGAAAGGGTTCATTAAAGGAAGGCACCTTCTAGAAATATTTGGGAAGGTTGTGAGTATGCAAAAGATTCAAAACAAGACATTTTCTTTCTCAAAGTTGACTTTGACAGGGCTTATGACCGTTTGGACTAGGACTTCCTCATTTCAGCCCTCCAAGAAATGGGCCTTCCCTCGACTTTTGTGTCTTTTGTGAGGCTTCTCCTTACTAATGCTTCAGCCAAAGTTTGTGTCAATGGGGAGATGAGTCACTCCTTCCCCCTCAAAGGATCCATTAGATAAGGCTTCCCTATTGCTCCCCTCCTTTTTGCAATTGCTGTAGATTCACTCATGCAAGGGAGTTAACTAAGGTCAAAAAGGACTTGTGGCACCTAATAAGAGCACAAGCTATCTGGCTTGTCCAAATTTCCCAAAACAACTTTCAGTTAAACAATAAATCCAACACTATTTACAATTTTGAATTGTTTCTTTTTCCATGCACTTGCTTGCTATATGGCTCATAAGCATGCCAAAGGTCATTGCATTTAATAATACATAGCATCAAACCCGATAGCATGCCCTTTGGCCTATTTGTGTTTTGAAGTATTTTAGGCCAGGGATATCCAAGTATGCTGATGTGTATCGTTGGAGGGGGGGGAAGGAGGGGGGGGAAATGGACGCCTAAAATTTCGCTACTCCCGTGAATTTCAAACTTTCACACCTCCCGCCCAGCAAATCTTGGAAGATTAAGTACTCGCAACCTGTCCCCACCCTGCAAACGCCCTGCAACCTCGACATGACCTTGTGCAGACTTTGGTTTGCCATTGTCTTCTTTCGGGTAAGTTGTCTTCTATTCTTTGCTTGCCTCACCAGCTAGCTTCTCTACGTCTATTATGGATTGATCGTGGCCATGGCATCAATGACAACATGTAGCTCACCATGGCTTGCAAGAGAAGCTAACAGAGGCTACGAGACAGGAAAGTCAAAAAGCCAGGTCAAGGCATAAGAAATAGAGTGTGGGTCGAGGAAAGCGCTGGCACGGTATCAAATCAACAACGACAGACACTTTTGCAACATCTGCGAAGGGAGAAACAACGAGAAGAAAGAAGACTCCTTGTAGAGAAGCAGTAAGAAGTGGTTGTAGATGCACACATTCGATCATTGCCATCGGAGCGAAGAACATAAGCTATGGTGTCATGATTGGTGGAAGCATTCGAGGCAGCAACATCTGGCCATTCAAGTGATTACTAGTCTCGAGTCTTCACAAGCTTTAGCCTGCACCCTAAAGTTCGTAGAGTAACAACCCTACCAACACCTCGGGAGATGCACGCCCAAGAGGCGATGCTCTCTAACCTGAGAAATGGCCTACAGAAAGTGAAAGGGGTACACAACTTAGATCAACTAGCTGCAAAGAGGGCGACATTAGCTATGTTGGTGTCCCCTGAAACAAAGGAGAAACGACTTGGGTGCACAATGTCGAAGATGTCAATAAGAAGGACCAACATGGCTCCAACGGTTGAACGTAGAGCAAAAGCAATGCACAATCATCCCGATCTGAGAAATAGAACACGAAAAGGAGAAAGAGCCTAAGTGCAGAAGTCATTGCTACAGTGACGACATTTTGGCAAGAAAATATGAGAGTTTCTCCAAATAGAAAGGACATCTGTAAGAAGCGAACAGGACGCAAGGTGTTTGAGGAGCACATTATACACATGCTAGATACAACACATGTCAATGATGCCTAAACCATCCCGGTGGTTATTTGTGATTGAGCTTTAGATAGTTTACTTGTTTCATTTCTTAAATCAGGCTTGGACTAAATGTGATTGTCCTAAACCAGCTCGGTGGTTGGAACATCATGCAACCGTAGGCTGGTTCAACTCAATCGCCAGTTATGTGATTGTCCTGAACCAGCGTGGTTGAACACACATTAGCTGTTGTCCAGCCCGGTGGCATGGTTGAGCAAAAATTACCAGCAATATGTTTTGCAATATATTGTTATTTTACTAAACCATCCCGATGGTTGGAATATCATGCAACCGTGGTTGCTTCAACTTAATCACCAGTTATGTGATTGTCTTGAACCAACGTGGTTGAATAGACATTAGTTATTGACCAGCCCGGTGGTTGAAATTATTGTGTTTCTTAGTACTTAAATTCGTTAAATTTAATTTCCTCTATTCGGGGCATATACCACTGTTGAATTGTGGAATTCAAAAATGAAAAGCAATATATTGTTATTTTCTAATGGTGAAATTTAGAAATGAAAAGCAATATACTTGTTATTGTCTAATATGTAAAGTTGAGACTGTCAGGCTAAACCATCCCGATGGTTGAAACTATGACAGTGTCCTAAACCATCTCCGTGGTTGAAATCGTTGCCCCAGTGTAGCTGAGGGAGAGGAGCTTGATGAGATGAGAGCATCATGGATCAGCAGTAGGAGTGTCCACCACAATGCGGCCAGACGAGGGACACTCCACGTGCGACACGGAGAGAGCCCAGAGCATGCACGATCGAGATCTAGTCTATTTCATCCCTTCTCAGAGGCGACCGCCACAGATGAGGCATCACCCTTGACATAGCCCATCGGATCTAGAGATCGAGGAGACCATGCCCTCTCCCACGTCGCGAGATAGCTCAACAAACACAGATATGAGAGCTTCTCAAATCTCATCAGAGTGCCACCAGGTTACCTAGATATATGGAACCTGAGCATGTACCCTAGAGTGCTAGCCTTGAGTGCCTAGCATGCTTCTGTTACTTTGCTACTCTAGTATTTTGTTCACTAGCTTAGCATGTTAGCATTTTTGCTTTTGCTTTTAGTTTTCAGTTTTCAGCAAGGGTCTTAGTGTACCCTTTGCTTCAGTCCTTAGTGGCTTGTATGAGATACTTCTTGAATTCACACTTTGTCTCATGGGCCCATGAGGCCTCTTGCAGATGTTAACATCTCTCTCTCTCTCTCTCTCTCTCTCTCTCTCTCGCAACCCCCCCACCTCTTACCCCATCTCCTTCCTTCTCCCCCTTCCTCTCTCTCCCTTTTGCTCATTCTGGCCCCTTTCTCTAATCTACCCATACCCACTTTTCTACATTGGTGTCAGAGCCAGCCTCATGGCACCATTGCATCATGCTAACATGCAGAAGCAGATGTACGAAGCAAATTGCTGCAAGCTCCAACTGATGCAGCATACCAATAAAAGCCCGTGTCAATGACTAACACAACATCATGCAAGCTAGCTCCAGAAATTAACGACGAACTTGAAGACCACACAGAGAGATTTGACAACTTCTGAAGGGGTTCTCATTTCAGGCGTTAAGAGACTTCAATGGAATTCGGACCACAAATACTCATCCCTAGCTTGTCCTTTGCAGGCTAATTTAGATCCATTTTTGCCTCATATTTTTTATGCCCTAGCCTTTGCCAAAATTGGGGGTTTTCTGTATGGCCTCTCCCTTGATCAAAATTGAAGTGTCTTAAATGTAAAATTTCGGGGCTTTCCTGAAATCTATGCAAATTCCTCTTTGAATTGAACATTCATTTGAGGATTTTGCTACATCAAGCAAAGATTGACCCAAATTAAGGCCGTCTACTCCAATATTGGTGCCTCTCCACTCAACGTTTTGAGAGTCATGGGCTGATTGCCGTACGCAGTTGCTCCCATGGATTTCATCGACATATCCTTCGAGGGCATTCTCAAGGGCATTCTCATGTAGGCACTTGCACAACCACATGGTTTTTGTTCTATGTACCTGGATATTCTGAAAACAAGAAGCAAAAATGTGCATAGGCATAAACTAAGACAACCTTACCCATTTAGAGCCAAATGTAAACTTCATGGCCATGCCCACATCCTTTGCAATCTTTTCCTTTTATGATTGCATTGTTCTTGTGTCCACCATGCTACAATCCTTGTCTTCAAGTTGTGGTGTTGCAATGCATTGAAGATGGCCATAGCCTGATGCCGTCCTTAGAGTAATGTACTTGGCATTATACCAATCGATATTTCTATGTTTCAAAGCAGAGGACTTCTCTCCAGCATGCATTGCCTTCCTAAATCCTCATGAATGCCGTTCACTTACCTAAGAAGTAGAAAAGTGTGAAGGAAATACATCTGCTATGCACAAGTGCTATTTCAAAATACAATTTTAAACTAACTCATTACACTGGTTCTATTTCAAAATACAAATTCAAATTGACTCATTACACTTCAAAATCTTACACAAAATGCAGACTTACAATGCGATGGTATTGTCGATTGATTGCTTGACGGAGGAAGGCACATGTCCTTTACCACTATGGAGTCGTCATGCTCAATCCCTTCCTCTTTGTTAATGAGGGTGGATGAGGCCTCTTGCTATTTGGAGAGATGTGGAGGCTTCTTCTGGAACATTAGGTAGGTCGGAGTAGATTGATGTCTGTGCATCTTTGATTTGGGCCAGTGTTAAAGCAAGAACCTCTTCTATTGAATCATCTACTCCCAAAAACCCAAGTTCTTGCATAGTCGTGTCCACCTCATATCCACATAGGACACCAAGAGCTTCATCCTCCTGGAGACCAAACATAACCTCTATGTCATGGAGAAAGAGGTATTGTTCTCCATCGTCGACAAGAAGGGGAGGAAGAAACCATATCATCGTTGCAGGGTCAGTAGAGGTGGTGCCCGAGGTGGATGGAATTTGAGAAGTAGAATGGGATTCAGGAGGTCACTGAAGCACTTCCAGGGCTAATGCAGCTTCCCGCTCCTCACCTTCTTCATCTATGGGCTCTTCATTGTAGATGTTGGGCTCATCTACAGAAATAAGAGGATCGAAAAGGGAAGGGGCAGGGTCAGGGCTTGAGGTCAAGGCCTCCTCTTCCATTTGTCCCTCCTGGAGAAGGAAAATAAAGGTCATTTCCCAGGATAGGAACCTATTTCTTGTGTTTCCGATGACTCCACATGCTAGGAGGTCATCAGTGTCCACCTCCCTAAATCCTAGGGGTGTGAGCTGGGCTCGAAAGCAATCCAAATGCTTCATGAACCTGGGTTCTTGATTGAACAAGTACTTCAAATAATCAATTGAAACCCATCTTTTTGTAGACTCATCAAGTTGATATGCAAAACTCACAATGTAGTCATGCATGTACTTGATGAGGTCTTCAAAATCGTCTCGGGCTCCCAAGTAGGTGCCTAGGACATCTATGCTCTTATCAAAGACTAGAAATAACTCCTCTCTATCAATTAATGGAGTATGGGAGATGAAATCGTGGAAGGCAAACCTAGTAGAATCCATGGTAGTTTGGTAGCTAGGAGAACTATGGCTATGATAGTGAAACTTTGAAACTAAAGTAACTTTATAACCTATATATACCCAAATGTTCTAAATATAAAAAATAAAAAGAATTATAAAATTTTTGGGAAAAACTTGACATTGACATGAAACAAAACCATTCAAAACATCAAAATTAATTGCACCACTATTAATTGGAAAATGTCAAAATCCACAATTGTTCCACCCCACATTGTTTACAATCTTCAATATTGCAGGAGGGATAAAAGTGGCACTATGCATGAGCTTCTCTGCACGCTTTCCAACCTTTTCACCATTTAAGATAAAGTGAAAGGACTCAAACATGCCATCCTCCATGACCAACATGTGTTCCTGCACGTCCCTGAGAGTCCACTATGATGTGACAGTCACATTCTTGACATCTCCTAAATGAGAACCAATACATAAACTTACCCCTGTATTATCATCGACGTTAAAGTCAAGGAGGAGACAATTGCCACCTGTTTTCTTCTAGTGCCTATATTGGAAAGCAAAATATAACATTTGGCAGGAGATGTGGTACTTGACAACCACATAAATGTGTCCTAAACCAACCCGGTGGTTGACTATCCTAAACTAGCTCGGTGATTGAAATTGTGACTGTTCTAAACCAGCGCGGTGGTTGAAATTTGTTTTACTTCATTATATACTTTAATTAGATTGTGTTTTGTATTCTTTTAGTAGTAGCAAAAAGGGGGCTCATTGTTCTATTGTTCCCGCATGTTGGGTCAACAGACGGAGTTGTATCTCAAGTTTGTGGATCAGAATTTAGACATTTCAATTGGGCAGAGGAGCTTTGAGGATTGTAAGCCCTGGTACGTCAGGAAACTCAAAGACAGGAATGTTTGTTGTTGCAAAACACACATAGACTTTTGACCTGGCCCGACAAGCTATGAATGACTTGAGATCTGGTTGTGTAGGAGCATTGCTCCATGAGGATCGTCGATGCCCATGCCTCCCCAATGAATGCGCAGTCTGCAGGCCACCTGGATCCTCATCATGTGTTGCAAGGGAGGGTAGGTTTTGTAGCTTGAGGTCTCTATGGGAGCTAGTGGTTTGTCCAAAGGGAGACCGTGAGTAGCACAGGATTGAATGCATTTGTGGCACATGCAAGCATTGTAGTTTGAAGCTGAAGAAGAAGACATTCAATATTTGTCCGTCCAAATAAAATGAGGGAAGACAACCACGTTGCTCTAAAATGGAGGAGATTTGATAATGTCAATGTTGAAGGATCCGATAAAAAGAGATGCCTACTATCATCAGCCAAGGGACCTTGTAGGACACATGGTTCAATACATCCCAAAATATGTGCTTCAAAATTTCACAGCCAACTAGTAGGATAAGCAGTTGTTTAGGACGTGCCTTGCCAATTTTCCCCATGACACTATTGTATTTGTCATAGATTTTGCAGAAAATTCATTAGGGGAGAATTGGGGTCTCCAAAGGGCCCCCAATTAGTGTTTCCTAATTTCAAGGGATTAGTGAGGTATTTGAGGTGTACCAATGGGAGTGCTCCTTTTTGTGTGGCAATGCCATGTTGAGGTGGAGGGTGGACAGACCTACAAACAGCCCCTATTGGCTACTCCTCTTACATTGGGGACCACTCAAACCATCCCCCCCCCCCCCCCCCCCGTCCACCCTGCTTGATCCTTCTCCCAGATGCACCTCCCCCAAACAAACCTACAAGTCATTCAATAGGCGGTGGGCCCTTCTGGGCAAATTTTTCCCCCCTCTCAACTTGTTACAAGCCTGCCCCTCCTCTTCTCTGGTCCAGCTCCATTCTCCCTCCATTTTTCAAACGTGGGAACTCATTTGGCATCTTCTCTGCCCCCTCCTACTCTGGTCCACTATGTTTCTCCCTCTCTAGCACCTCCTATAGTAGCTGCTCATTCTCTCTCCATTCCTAGCTATAGCACCTCCTACTGCAGTAGCTCCTCATCCACTCTACTCTTTCTTCCTCCATTCCTAGCTACAATACCTCTTGTAGTGGCTGCTCATCCCCCTCTGCTCTTTCTCCCTCCATTCCTAGCTACAACACCTCCTGGAGCAGCTGCTCATCCCCCTCTACTCTTTCTCCCTCCATTCCTAGCTACAGCACCTCTTGGAGCTTCTCTCAACCTTTAGTTGCACCCTCTATACCTTCTCCCTCTCTTTCCCTCTAGCAGAGTTGCTCTCTCCCTCCAAGCTGCACTTTCTAGTCCATATTGCTGTTGTGACCTCTCTACAAGCATGGTGAGGAGACCATACATGTACTCTGTGTCCCACAGGAGCAAAAATGCACTAGCTGAATGGGTGCCTTGCACCTACAGCTTGAATTATTAAATAGTCATGAGAGGATATGCCAAGGGTCCACATAAGCTTCCCTAGAGCAAAAGAGGTGATCTTTTGCGAATTTCTTCTCTCTTGGTATACTTTTGCTTTAATGGAATTCTAATGTAATGTTGGACTATTGCAGGAGGCATTTGAGGTCGACCTATTCTCATCTGGGCAACGCCTTGTTCGTAATAGCTTTAGCTGAGATCACTCACTGGCACATTACCTTGGCCAAGCAAAAGGGCGCTTTGTGGTTATCCACAAAAAGTTTTCTCCACATGGCACTAACGACCTCCTGAAGTGCAAGGCTTTGTCAAGAGTGATTGGTCATGCTGACATCAATCGCAATGCTGACAAGGTCATTTTGATGAACTGCATGGCTACCCTCAATGCCTTTGGAACCAATTTTCAAGGTATGGCATTGACGGCAGCAGCCATGTCCCTAGCTAGCAACGACAATAGTGTTGACTCTCTATTGACTAGGTTTAGAGCTAGGAGTGTATTTGGGAATTCAAAGCCCGATATTCTCAGTGTTTTAGAGAAGAGAGAAAGGCTCTGAAGCCTTATTGTATAGAAATTTTATTTTATATGAATACAGATATACTTTTTATACAGTGCCCCATTTTGTGTTCTTTTACAAAATTTATTTTATACTGTCGTCGTATTTTGTAACTTTAATTGTTGGTGGCATTAATATTTTCATTCACTATTCTGTTCAAAAGCATGCTATCAAATAAATATTTGCGCTATAATGGTCATTTATGAGCAATCAAGTAAGAATCTCACCGCGCAACAGAAGGCGAATGTGTTCGGCATCACGCGGGGAGCCCAAAAATGCTAAAACCCGCTATGACACATATGGGGCCCCATATGCCCCGTAGCAGATTTTAGCATTTTTCTTGATCAAACATGCCCCATACACACCATAGCGGGTTTTAGCATTTTTGGGCTCCCCGCATGATGCTGAACACATTTGCCTTCTATACCATGGTGAAAAAACATTATTTGACCACTCAAATTCACACTGAACTTGCATAAATTGATGGAAAGCATCACGTAACATGTATAATGACATGGGAACAGTAATAGAACATAAAAACATCTTTTATTCATTGGCCTCAAAGGGCAGAGATTTTCAAAATGATTCAGGTTACATGAAATGAACCTAGACAACATCTAGGGCCTAAGGGAGGGATCGGAGCGGATGCACTTGGCAAGTGCAAGGTCCTTGTTCATCACTGTTACTCTTTTGGCATGGATAGCACATAAGTTTGCGTCTTCAAAAAGACCTATTATCATCTGCTCTGTTACCTCTTGAATTGCTTCCATAGCACCTGAAGTGAAACGCACATCACTCTTGTAATGTTGTGCTAACGTACAACATGCTGGAAGGGTGCATGGGGAATGAGATTGTCCACAATGGTTTGGAACTTGCGGATCTCCTGAAGTGCCTTCACACCTGATTTTTTGCGCCTCTTAATCTTTGGGGGACCTTGCACTGGCCTCTGGGCATGGCTCCATGGCCGCTTATCTGCTTTGAACTTCTTTCACCTCTCCTTCCTTGCAACCACCTCTTCAGACTCCTCTTCCTATGTCTAATGGGTCCTTCGAGGTGGCTTGTCGTGCCTAGGGGTCTACTTTGTCCTTGGTCTCTTTTCCTTTCCATGAGGCTGTGAGACAGTAGGCTAAGGCTCTTGCTCAGCTCGTCTAGAGGCTCCTCATATCTGATAATATCGAGGCACAGAGGGTTGATGGTGCTCTTCCATGTGGTCCAGGCTTGGTTGGAGGATTGGGGCCAAGGTTCATTATATCTACGAGCCCGCCAAATACTTCCTCTTGTTGTGGCCCCTGTAATCTCTCCATCTCCTCTCTTTACCTTTCTTGCTCCCCTTGTTGGTCTAGATGCTCCATGCTAGGACCCCACAGAGGAGGGAGGGGCAATTGATCAGGATTGACTGGACTATTTTGCCCCTCTTGGGAGACCTCTCTACTTCCATGATTAGTTGTGTGGAAGGACTGAGAGGACCCCTGATCGTGCTTGGATCCTTCATCGTGCTAGGATTCCTCCTGGTGTTGAGATCCCTGGGATCCCCATGAGAGTCGAATGGTGGGGACTCGTGTTGCTTAGACTCCTGATGATGAGAACTGCCTTCAAATCCCTGCTGACCATTGCCCTCTTGGCCACTAGGGCTTGCAGTGTGTTCGGAGGCCATGGCATTATGAGGAGGACAATGGGTAGCATCTAAAGGGCATCTAGTGGGTCTAGCAGTTTGTTTAACTTGTGCTATAGAAATGAGGGATTTTAGGGTTTTATATAGTCTTTTTTAAAGCACTTTACGATTTTTCTTTTAAATTAGGGTTTTTTGAGTGCACCTCCTCCATCCTCAGTCTTTTGTCGCCAGTTCGGTAATACTTAATCTTCACCACCCTCTCTCCCAACCCACTCACCCCTCCGCCTTGCCATGTCGCACATGCAATTCTGTAATTTCCAAGCAAATTTGTGAATTTTGAAATCTATAATTGACTCAAAATAGTGCTAACTTTATTCATTAAACATTTTACATTTGGGGCTCTCTTAGGACCCAACGCCTCCCCTATCTGACTCTATGTTGCAACCAAAGCGCAACTCCTTGGCTCCCTGTTGAGGACTTCCAAGCAGCACATCTCCTTATCTTCTTGACATGTTGAACTGCTTTTATGAGACTTGAGACCTCTACCTTATCGCGCTTGAGAGTCCTGGCCTCTAGACATCTATAAAACCAATCAAACATTTCATGTAGTGCATTGCTTCGTGCGATACCACCCCCATGCCCTGTATTCTTGAAGTATGCTGCCTTTGCTTTGTAGTGTGATTTCTCCATTCCTTGAGTATTCCAAATGGACAGAGGGCCCCATTGCTCCACAAACCATGGTGCATGTGTGTAAAGAATATGCTATTATAAAGAAAAACATTATATTAGAAACATAAACTGACTCAAGTTTAAAGCACAAAATTTCAACTTGAGGAGGATTACCATGTAATGTGTAATATGTGACTCCCCCATGCTTCTACCATCAATGATATGAATTCTCCCAATGCTGTCCTAAATCTCTCATAATAAAGCTCATCTGTTTGACCTTGTCTAAGCAGCTTTATAAATGCATCAAGCTTTGTCCATAGTTTTGCTCTCAAAGTAGCAATTTGCAAATGTGAAGCTTGATTTGTGGTGCACTCACACAAATCTTTCCAGTACTCCCAACCTAGGGTGCTTTGAGCCAATGTATGTTTTTCTTTATTAGCATTGTGGTTGGACAAGAACCTCCTTGCCTTTCCTCCACCCATGGACACTTTAGCAGGAAGATTTTGTGTCTTTCCTGATTGTTTCTTGTCTTGCTTAAGCTTCACATTGCCTCCGTGAAGTCCCATTAGTGAGAGTAGTTCTTCAGCTTTTGCAATGCATTGTGCAGATACTTGCTATGGCCTCCAATTCCAAGCATAAACTAGATGGAGATAGAGTAACTTATCAAGTATACACAATTTAGCATGCAGAGTAGACATGTACTCGCTCCAATGGAATTAATAGAATGGGGTCCCACTTAGGATCCTTTTTGTGACGATCAGGGGCTGCACTTTGGTTGCAAGAAAGGATGCCATTTTCCCACTATAAGCTTCCCTTGTGCATCTTCTGAGAGTGGGTGCAATACAAGCATGTCCATTTTGCATCTGCACCTGTATCACAACCATACAAGCACTTGAGGGTCTTCAAATCACCAGCTAGATGCCATTCAACTTGAAACATTCCATGCCCATCCACAATTAATGTTTGCCCTACCTCTTGTCTTCGAATAATTGATGGGATGCCGGTTCTCTTTAAAACCCACTTCAATGTCTTGTGGCACTCCTTTGGGATCTCAGAGGCTGCAAGCCACCATATGTCCTTAGATTGGACTGAGAAACCCTTCTCAACAGATATCTTATACTTTTCCTCCATAGCAGACTTGAAAATTTTAAAAATGGAGTTGTAAACTTCACGACTTACACTAGCAGCATCACAAGCTTCAAGCACCTCCTTTGCTTGGGACGAGGCCCTTGAAATCGTTCATTACCTCTCTAGCAACTTGTTTGCGTAGCCCTTTTTCTCTAGGGTCCTTCAACACTTCCATGACATCACTTGGCTTTATTAAACTTCTTAGAACATATGAAGGATCACTATCATCCATTTCCATTGTTCCCATCACATCCTCCACGAAATTCCTAAAGTAGAGTACAAATGAGTCTTAGTGGAAAGAATGCAACACCACAAATATTTTGGAGTAAGAAATTTCATTGAAAATTTGGAAGACTAACCTTGCAACCCGTATTCTCCTCTTTCAAGCACCACTATTGGTTGACAATGCATCCATAGATTGCAATTGTCTTTTTCTCTCCTTTAGTCCCAAAGGTGTTCCCTTCAACTTTTGTACTCGTTCTATCGACTTCTCTCATTCCTTCTCCACAGCACGTTGAACTTGGCCATAGATAGACCTTTCCAAATCTCGTTTGCTTTCAGCAAGCTTCTTATGGAGAGGTCTTATCGGAGAGCAACAAAGAAAGGGAGAACATTGAAATTATGGGTGCTAACTCACCCAGATCAAGGTAAGCTCTTATTATGTATGTATGGTACAAAGGGCTATATACTAAGCCATTGGCCTTTACCCCAACAACCTCCCACTTAAAGGCCAATGTGCCTTTAAGGGAGAAGATGGGCATCCTAATGTCATCCGATACGTGTCCGACACCCATCAATACTCTGCAATGTGCAAACTGCTCTGAGGAAAGACTCTTTGTAAGAAGATCTACAAGGTTCTCATTTGTGTGAACCTTGACAAGCTTGATGCGCTTGTCCTCAATCACCTCTCTTATGAAGCGATACTTCACATCAATATGCTTTGTCTTCACATGGAAGATAGAATTCCGTGCCAATTGGATGGCACTCTAACTATCACAGTGCAAAACTGGAACCTCTCCTGCAATGCTCAAGTCTCCCACTAGATGAGCAAGCCATATAGCTTCCTTGCATGCCTTAGTGGCTGCAACATACTCTGCCTCATTAGTAGACAAAGCCGTACATGGCTGCAAATGAGAGACCCATGAAACTGCACCTCCAGTGAGTGAGAAAACATATCCTGTAGTAGACCTCCTGGTGTCTACATTCCCTACAAAATCAGCATCTGAATATCCAACAACAGATGTGTCCTTCCTCCCAAACAAAATGCACATGTTCTTTGTACCATTCAAGTATCTCATGATACCTTTCACTGCCTCCCAATGCTTCTTGCTAGGATTTGCCATATACCTACTAACAGCTCCCACTGCAAAAGCAATATCTGGATGTGTAGCAACCATGGCATACATCAAGCTTCCTACTGTGGATGCATAAGGTATCTTTGCCATTTCAGCCTGCTCCTCATCTGACTTAGGGCTGTTCACTTGGCTGAGTTTCACATATGGAGGCAACAGAGTACTTATGGACTTCCCCCTCTCCATATTGAAACACTCAAGTACCTTGCTAATGTACTCTTTCTGTGACAAATGGAGTTTCTTCTTCCTATCCTGAACAATCCTCATGCCAAGTATGTGACTGGCATCACCCAAATCCTTCATGGCAAAGGTCTCATGCAACCTTTTCTTCAAGGCATCCACATCCAAAGTAGATTTCCCAGCAATAAGCATGTCATCAACATATAAAATCAAAATAAGAAGGCTGCCATCTGATGCTTCTTTGTGTAGAGGCAATGATCTGTCTCACTCCGTGT
The DNA here is from genome assembly GCF_047967505.1 of Dipteris shenzhenensis. Classification (NCBI taxonomy): domain Eukaryota; kingdom Viridiplantae; phylum Streptophyta; class Polypodiopsida; order Gleicheniales; family Dipteridaceae; genus Dipteris; species Dipteris shenzhenensis. The sequence continues at coordinate 42,165,052 of NC_141600.1, read as the reverse complement.
GTACCATTGGGATTGCATAAATGCATCAAACTTATGGTACCACTCTCTAGGAGCCTACTTCAGCCCATAAAGACTTTTTTGAAGCTTGCATACCATCCGTTCTTTGCCCTGCACAACAAACCCCTCTGGCTGCTACATATAGATGTTCTCATGAAGATCTCCATGTAGAAAAGTTGTATTTACATCCACTTGGACAAGCTCCATGTCCTCTCTGGCAACTAATGCAAGCACTATATGAAGGGTAGTCATCTTCACCACTGGGGAAAAGATCTCATCAAAGTCAATACCCTTCTCCTGCTTAAAACCCTTGGCTACCAACCTTGCCTTATACTTAGGCAATGCATCTGCAAGAGACATCTTCAGCTTGTAAACTCATTTGCATGGCAATGCATGCTTTCCTTTGGGCAAATAAACCAAATCCCAAGTAGCATTCTTCATCAAAGAATCCATCTTTGACTGCACAGCCTTCTCCCACTTATGCTTGTCATTCCTAGACATAGCATCCTCAAAGCATGAAGGCTCACCACAATTTGTCAACATGACATAATCTAGAGATGGAGCATATCTCTGTGAAGGTCGTGAGACTCTAGTGGAACATCTCAACACTTGCTCACCATGAGCATCTTGCTGTCCCAACTGATTTTCATGCATAACCTGAGGTTGTCCACCTAGATGTGGCTCTCCCACCTCATGATCTATGGGCTGTCCATGCCCTGCATCATGTGGAACAGGTTGTGCATGCCTCTCATATGGTGGTTGTCCATCCTCTTGAAACACCACTCTGCGTATCTCAACAGTCTTTTCTGGCTTCTTGTGCATCTTGTCCTCATTAAAGATAATATCATGGCTACGTACTATCTTCCTGGACTCTGGATCCCACAATCGGTATCCCATCTCACCTGACTCACCATATCCAAGAAAAATGCACTTCCTTGACTTTGGATCAAGCTTGTTGTGTTTTTCCTTAGGGATATGAACATAAGCTTCACAGCCAAATACACGAAGATGCCCATAAGATGGTGGCTTGCTTGGCCAAACCTCTTCTGGCACTTTCCCATCTAGTGCCTTGCTAGGCAATCTATTGATAAGATGTACTGCTGTCTTGATAGACTCAGCCCAAAAGCCATGAGGTAGACTGGCATTAGAAAGCATGCTTATATTCCTTTTTTGAATAGTTCTATTCATCTTCTTAACAACCCCATTCTAAGAAGGATTCTCAGGAGTAGTCAACTCCCACTTGATGCCACATAGCTCACAAAAATTCTTAAATGCATGAGAGGTATACTCTCCTTCATTATTAGTGTGCAAGCATTTGAGCTTCTTGCCCGACTGATTTTCAACAAATGCTAAGAACTTTTGAAATGCATCAAAGACATCACTCTTTTTTTGAAGAGGATAGACCCACACTTTCCGTGTAGCATCATCAATGAAAGTAGCAAAGTAAGAAGTACCACCCAATGAGATAGTAGGCATAGGTCCACACACATAATTGTGAACCAACTCCAATGGTTTAAGCCTCTTCTTGCCCAAAGATTTTTTATGTGAAGACCGTGTTTGCTTCCCATACATGCAATGCTCACACATGCTAAAATCTAAAAAATTAAATATGGGAACATACTGCAAACTAGAAAGTATCTTCATTCCTGTCATGCTCATGTGTCCTAATCGACGATGCCACAAAGAGACGGATGGCTGCTCAGTCACATTGATTACATTATCTCTTATGCCTGACACATGCATTGAGTACAACGTTCCATGCTAGGAACCTCTAGCAATCTCAAATGACCCTTTGCTAATTTTTCATGTATTGTTGTCAAAAAACACATGATAGCCATCATCATCAAGATGTCCTATAATTATCAAGCTCTTTTTTAGATTTGGAACATGCCTAACATTCTTGAGTACAAATGTAGAACCATTAGGAAGAGACAAGTGGATATCTCCCACTCCAACAATGTCACATGGATAATCATTTCCAAGTCTCACGGTTCCTTTCCTTCCTGCATCATAAATGGTAAACCACTCCCTATGTGGAGTGACATGGAAAGATGCTCCTGATTCTAGTATCCAGTTCTATGATAATGCATCATCACTAGTCACAAGAAAAGCATGCTCAAACATAGAGGCATAAAGAATCTCACCCTCATCACTATTGTTACTTATGGCATTCACTTCCTCTATATGGACTGTGGATTTCTCTTCCTTCTTGGGTTGCACATTAGCTTTGCTTTTGCCTTTTTCGTTCTTCCATTCGTAGCAATCGTAGCAATCCTTTTTGAAATGGCCTTTCTTCCCATAATAGAAGCATTCCAAATCCTTTTTAGCATGGGATTTTCCTCTAGATTTGCATCTAGACTTGCTTGTATTTCTGTCGTGGTATTTCCCCCTGGAATATGACCTCCCTCTCACATTGATAGCACTTGAACTTTTAGTTTCAGCATTGTTCTTTCTATTTACCTCCTCAGTGAGAATGCATCATCACTAGTCACAAGAAAAGCATGCTCAAACATAGAGGCATAAAGAATGTCACCCTTATCACTATTGTTACTTATGGCATTCACTTTCTCTATATTGATCATGGATTTCTCTTCCTTCTTGGGTTGCACATTAGCTTTGCCTTTGCCTTTATTGTTTTTCCATTTGTAGCAATTCTTTTTGAAATGGCCTTTCTTTCCACAATAGAAGCATTCCAAATCCTTTTTAGCATGGAATTTTTCTCTAGATTTGCTTCTAGACTTGCTTGTATTTCTATCATGGTATTTCCCCCTGGAATATGACCTCCCTCTCACATTGAGAGCACTTGAACTTTTAGTTCCAGCATTGTTCTTTCTATTTACCTCTTTTCATCTTTACATGAAGTAGATAATTAGATGGGGAAAGCCTACTCAGTAGAAACTTGTTATGTGAAAAACTGAGTGCTCTCTCTTTTCAAAATGGTAGAAACAGACAAAGCTTGCCATGTATTACCAAAAGATAGATTTGGCATCCTTTAACACTACTTTGGTATCAAAAGAGGACATAAAAGTATCCTTTCGATGTTTTGATAACAAAATCACAACTTGATCTAGGTACATTTTTTAAGGATTCCCTCGCTTGAGCATAAGGTAGACTCATAAGGGAACTATAGTAACACAACTTTTCTACTGGGCAAAATTCAAATAGGTTTCTCAATACGCTCACAATGAGTCCCACATCTAGGGTATTGATAAGTGCGATATATATACATACTTTTAGTTAGAATCACTCATTCGTAGACTAGTAGAGCCACTCTATAAAAATAGTTTAGACCTTTAAGGGTTAGTATGATGTCATTAATCATTATATCTTAAAATTAATATAATTACAACACAATCAACAATCACAATAAGATACGAATTTCATGTTCTACATCATATTATCCTACAAACTAATGCTACTCCATAATATGATATGAAAGATGTATACAAAGTATTGTTGATTTTAGAAATTGCTATACATGTCAAATAAATGTGAAAAAGGTCAAATTTGCCTAGTTAACAACATTCATAAAATGTAATTTTGAGTCCATAAATCATAGTAGGTATGATTATCTATCTGCAAACTCAATATAAACATATGTATTTTAGTCACTATTAAACTATGGGACTTTAAAACTTAAAAAAAAAAACCATTCTAATCAAGAATCATGACCATTTTGTCTTAAAGTTGAGAAAACTATCAATGGTTTATAATTAGAACCCCAAAAGACCTTATCAAATTCCTTAGAACAATTCTAGGAAGTGGCTAAGTAAACAAGGCATAAAAGTGTCCTAGGATAATTTCATGTCCTTCTACCAAACTAGTGTTAGATATAAAGACAAGGTAACATTAACATAGCGTAGAAAATAAGTGAAAGTGCTATTAAAATGAGAGGGAGCACTAACCTAGCAAACTTGAATCAACATGTCAAGAAATACAAGGGAGACATAATGTTTCGTGGAAGATAACTACAAGCAATGTAGCGTAGGATTGCTCTTACAATCAAAGGGCGAAGTAATATAGGAGCCTCAACATGTCAAGAAATACAAGGGAGACATAATATTTCCTAGAACATAACTACAAGGAATGTAGCGTGGAATCCCTATTAGGATTGCTGTTTCAATGAGAGGGATGGGAGCCGTTGCTATTTCAAGGGCTATCTTGAATTTGGAGAAGAATAAAGATGAATGGTGCATAAATACAGACTCTACTAGCCCGATCAAAAAGTACACATATAATCGTAAAAATCAAGCTGTATTGAATTGATGGCAATCAATTCAATTCAACTGTGCAAGGGACGCCTGCAGCTGGTTCACGACTGCCTGCCACCCTGCCTCCGTTGGATGGATAGTATCGTCCCAGTAGAACTGCGAGCTCGGATTAGCGCACACACTGTAGTTTGGCACTCCCCCAGCTCCCACATTGCTGCACTTGCTCCCAGGAGTCGTCCCCACACAGCATGGCTTCAAGCCCGATCCTGCAAGAATCCCATGCTTTCATCCGGTGATTTCCTCCAGCAACATTGGAACACAACATAGAACTCAAGCAACAATCTCAATGTAACACTGATTAAGCAACATCGGAACACAAAGTAGTTTGCTTGACATGCAAACTAAAGCCAGATGTTTCGCCCTCCCGATCCTCCCTCCCGATCCTGCATGAATCGGATCCTTTTTCCCCAAGCAACATCCGAAGACAACATAGATACATGGAATGCACGGTGCAATCGGATGTTTTGTCTTAAGAAACATGGGAGATTCACATTGCTGCACAAATGCAAGCCCATTTCACCGCATTGATCGTGCTCTGCAAATCTGTTGCTTACCCATTTGAGACTGAGCTGCGCTGAATGCTTCATACAGATCCAGTTCAATGATCTTTCCCCCCGTGAAGTAGTGCCTCAGACCTAGCACGTTTTTGAATATCCGCGAGTTGTGTGGCTGCGCTACATTGATGCTCCAGCTATCGTTGCAGCTTTGATAGAAGTTCGCGGCAGTTGCTATCGGGAGGCATCCAGTGGGTGGGAGGTATGTGATTGCGAATTTTCGTAGGCCGAGCTGGTAAAGTCTGACCAAATCGACGGACATCTGCTTTCCCACGTTCAGAGTGACACGATATATATTCTGCAGAACAGCCGGGAAAACAGTTTTTCAGATTGTCATGAAATTTTCATTTGGCTGCGATGAACGGATCTAACATCACATAGAGTAAGCTATGGCATTGCCGTCTTGAGTAGCTCTGTGATCTGAATGCACTTGCATCGTGTGGGTAGGGGAGGTACCGCCAGTGGGACTGAAGGCTTCTGAAGGAGCAAAGGCAGGTAGTCATCGCCGGAAGGTGCGTAGAGGACGACGGCAGAAGCAAGTTCTTCCGGAGTGAGGCTGGAGGCCACACTTTGGAAGGTGTCGATTTGCGAAGAAATGGTAGGAAATCCGTTGCCAGGAAGAACCGCACTTCCTCCGGTTGCAAAGTTCAGAGCTCCGACGACAGTGGCCCCAGAAACGCGCAGTGCAAAGGCTGTTGGCGGAGGGGAATTCAAGGCGATCGCTGCACAATCGTCACACGGCATTAGCTTGCTGTTTCGATCATAACCACAATGCCGATGCTCTGCTGTGTAAGTAGCAGCTTGGGCATCATCAGCTTCTTCGTTGACTTGAATCGACGACAAAACTTTGAGATCCAACTGTCTTAGCACAGAATACTCACCTATGATATCACTCAGAACGTGGCCGTTGCTATAGCGACCGGCAGGTTTCCCCGGCCATGTCTCCCCATAAGGTATCGACCATGGATATGGACGCAACGAGTCCGGGTTCTTGACATTGCCAGTGTCCACATACGAGCTCCCAAACACGATCAAAGGACCTGCATCTACTCGGCACGCATATCCTGTACGCATCCGAGTTTTGTGAGAGTTCGATGAGCTCCCAAAAGAACGGCAATGTCCCATCGTTGCGAGTGAAACACTCACCTAAAGCCACTGCAAGGATTGCCAAGTGAACCAGGCTACGATGGAATGCTGCGGGACCTGACATTGTCATGGTATTGGGTCGCAGTATCTGCATACAGCTGCGGCGAGGAAGAACCGGGCAGAGCTTTGGATATCGATAAGGTGAAGCTCTCACAAAGGCAGAATCAAGCAATGGAGTAGCTCGTCGTTGATCAGGACAACACTACAATTTCTCAAACTCAGAAGTCAGCGATATATCGTATCAAGATCACAACTCTTGCCAAAAATCTCCGAACTTAACTGAGCGTGTCTGATCGTCTGGTGCGCACAACTGTTGCGCATAACTATTCCTGCAGTATGTACATTGCACATAGCTTCCTTTGACCTTTCTCGAACTGTATTGCTAAAATGCTGATGACTCGTGAGTGATGGCAGGACACCGAGCGAAAATACTGAGCGGTGTTGAAATACTGCGCGCCAACACCGCGCTCTCAGTACGTAGAAGGAACTGAACGTGACTGTTGTTCAATCTTGACACTTTTGTTGGCGAATCTCCTCAGCGATTTCTCACCTTGAGCTCGCTCATTCAGCTGTTGAATCGTCTGCGAGCAACAACATTGAAATCAAAGAGACGGTGATTGAGTAGCATGGGTCGTTACGTGAATTCGCAATTCCACTGCAGTCGTTATTTCTTACCGATAATAATTGGCGCCGCACAAGCAATATAGTTGGATGGAGCCAAATTGCAAATGTGTGTGGACAGCTCACAACCAGCTGGTGATTTGTAAAAAGGATGCACTTTAAATTTGTCAGGCTAGAGCCTTGTACAATGTGAAGTACCCCATGATATACCCCTATGCCATGGATGATGTCTCTTAGGCTTGGTTCACACCAGGTGGCGGCCAAGGATGCAAAAGGCACTAGGTGGGTGCCAAGGATGCAAAAGGGGTGAGGTGGGGGCCAAGGATGCAAGAGGGGCGTTGGTTGAGTTGTCACATACAAAGTTTGTTCGGCACCATCCCAGTAGATATCCATGAATCACAATTTTTCGTCAGACTCCAAAAGTCAGAATCCTCCAAAGACAATCTCTACAGACAAATGCCGCATTTATGAGTGCTGGGATGAGTAAGTGTGTGTGAGCACGGGAGGCGGTAGCAGCCAAGGATTATCTACAAGGCTGGGCGAGTGGGTCATCTGAACCTAACCTCATGCACCTATGTTGTACTTGAGCATCCTCACAATGCACTTTTTTGACCGACCACATCAAAACCTGGAGCATTGTCACACAAGGTCAACAATTCTAGCTTAAAGCATACTCATGCACTCACAAAAAAAAAATCTATGATACAAAGGGGAGTTAGCTACATCCATGCTATGAACTAGGCTAACTCCACAACTTGCTAAGCAAGTGCAAGTGCCCTCTCCTATTGGTTAAACACCCCTACAGGTTTTAAAACCCTACCGCTACATGTATTAGGCCTACAAGAGGTGATAGAAGTAGCTTCTCAAACTTGCCCACACCCTCCTCCCCCTCCCCCTCCCCCCACCCAATCCCATCCCCTGCTCCCGAGCTTATAGTGCTCTATCCTATACTCGTGAATCCAAATTTTTGAAGTTGATTTGCAAATTGGATACTTAACTGACAACACGATTAGCCATTCACGTGCACATGATATTGTTTTGGAAGAGCTAGAAGATCTTGGTTGGTGTTGTGCATTGGCACTCCACTTGGCTAAAAATGTTTATTGTAGCATTTAGGTAACAACAAATGGAATTTGGTTCTTAAGAGAGCCTCTCCTTTCAAGGATGGGTTGGAAGAGTCCCGTTCCTCAAATTGCTTTCATTTGTCTCATCCCCATGAATGCTTTCATTTGTCTAATCCATTGAATGCTAAAGTTTGAATCTAATTTATAAAGTAAAGTGCTTGCGTGACATGCCCCTATAGATGGAGCACTATGTAAATAGGGTTTGTTCTCTATTCCAACCATTAAAAGAGGGCCCAAATATTGGCTCTGTAATTATGTAGGTATTCAATAGTGGGTTTGTTCTCTATTTCAACCGTTAACAAAGGTCCCAAATACCACCAAGAGTCCCTCCATCCATTTACGATTCATATTTTGAGTAGAATTCAAACCTACCTATAGTTGTGCGTAACCTCGTGTTAGAACCTAGGTGGACTTTGAGACCTACTTGCCCTTTTCTCTACCATATAAGGTCAGATCACCTCCTAGCAAAAATGGGGCATAACATGTGAGCACGACACTTGTCTTCTCATGCTACGATACTGTGAAGATAGCGTGGTTGTCCACAAAGGTGCTCACCTGTGAGCTAGGAAGCATCTAGCCATGTTCTAACATGCTCCTAATGTGGTCATTGCTGAGGGGAGGGTTCTGGGGGTTCTCAAGTGCATGTTTGCCACACATCTTCAACATGAGGACAAGGCTGGGAGTGGATTGAAGAGACGTAGTGCCTCAAAAAGAAATCCATTGAGCCTGCAAAGATCATGAGTGAAGAGAATGGAGGAGATGACAAGACCTTGAAAGAGGTGCAAAGATCATGAGTGAAGAGAATAGAGGAGATGACAAGACCTTGAAAGAGGTGCAACCAGTTTAGGGCCAGGTGCATGAAGAGGAGAGCAATAAGGACAAAAATCTTGCCTCATATGCTAATATCCTTTCGAAGAGATTCTATAGTGGATTCACTTAGTTGGAAAATAATGAGGCAAAAAGAATTATGCAAGCTGAGGTGTCAAGACGGGCTAAAGAGATGGAATGAAAGGACTGGTTTGAGACATGGCTCAGTTTGCGAGTTGCAAGAGGAGGATGTGTTCTCGAAACTTTCACGTTAGGCAAAAGGAGTATGCCTTTTTTTCACAAGGAGAGTCTCATCGATGGAGGAGCTAGCTCTCAGCTGGCTCAATTTCTTTTGTTGGAGTGCGATCTTCCTTCGAGTGGATACGCGGCGAGATTCTTGGCAAAGGCTTCTTCTTACTGTGGTGTGTCTCTGAAGTGTTCAGAAATGAGTTGGTCAGGAGATCATTTTTCTTTGCAAGATCGTCTGTTTTGGTTGTGACTTGGGTTGTTCTGCATTAAACACACTATTCAAAATTTTTGGACTTGTGTAAAGTCCAATTTGAGAAATGGACTAAAAAATAGTCCAAAATTTTTGAATATACTAGTAATGTTGTTTTTTGAACTAGATTTGACAACTCCAAACAAAAGATTTGGTGATTAAGTACTAAGAACATCAATGCATAACCAAATCTCTTATAGAGATGCTCTACATAAACATCTTCATAACTTCTTATGAATTGAGCTACTATCACCTAAGAACATTAATAGATGACCAATTCTCTTAGAAAGGTGGTGTAAATAAACACCTTTATGTATAAGTGGTTGCACACACCTTTATGACCATTTCTTTTAGAAAGGTGGTGTACATAAACCCCTTAGAAAGGTAGTGTACATATATTCTTTTATGTGTAACTAGTGTACATATACACCTTACTTGGTATTTAAAAAAACCCTTAACTATAAAAATACATATACACCTCACTTGGTATTAAAAAACACCCTTAACTATAAAAATACATTGACATAAAGTTTAAAATACACCATTAAGTATAAAATGGACCTCATAAATAATCTTTATACACAATAATGAGAGTAAAGAAATAAAAAAAGTAGTTAACTTTTTATTAGATATTCACTTTACATAGAAGTTCAAAACTTGCGAAGTTCAAAACTTGTGATTACAAAGCCGTCAGCCATCATGTTCCTTAGTACCAATGTCCTCAATGATGTCCTTAATGCGCCCTTGACTACCAGGGTCTTGACTAATAGGCTGCTCTAAGACTGGAGTCTCAGTAGCAAGGTCCTCATTAGTTTGCTCTTTAGTTCCAAGCACCCAACTAGTAGGCTGCTCTAAAGTCTCATGTCCAAGTTCTTGGTGAGTAGGGTCCTGGCTACGAGGTTCCTGACTAGTAGGCTACTCTGGAGTCTGTAAGGTCATGGTTGAAGAACCATCTATGCCTCTTGGTAACTCCTCCTGGTCATGCTTTGCCTCATCCATACCTTCTTTGGGTAAGGCTTCCTTGCTTGATCCACTTGCATGTCCTTCACCCAAGATCAAAGGTGCCTTACTCACTTTTAATTTCAAGGGAAGTGCTTCCACCTCTTTAGCCTTACCTTTTCCTATGACTTGTACTACTACTTCTTGCTACCATGGGCCTTCCTATATGATGAGTGGAACCTCCTTGACTCTAGTTGACAATTGATCACCCTTATTCTTTGTGCGGATTTCTTCTTGGCGTAAGTCATCGGATGCAGAGCTTTCATCCTCATCATCACCTGAGCTAGAATCATCACCCTCAGACTCACTACCCTTGTCTTTGACATTTTCCTCACTACCATCTTCTTTGACATTTTCCTTTTCAAAGAAGGTAGTGCAACTGTAATATGTGTGATCAAAGAACTCAAGGCTGATGGGGTGTATCAATGACATTTACATTTCTACCTTGGCGTAGCAATTTCTCAGTAGCAAAACCCATTCGGTACAATGCTACTTCCCACCCATCATTCAATAAATTCTTTGTCATCTCTAGTATCACATCAGGATCCATTGGCTTTCTGTAATCCACCATTGCTGCATCAAATTTAACCTTATTATCCTCAAAGTAATGAAGCTCGAGAGTCCTTAAAGGAATTTTGATTAGATTGCCACCACCCTTGGATAAGAAGCACATCAAGAAAGGCTGCAAGACTTGAATGGCAATGCCTTCCAAGACAGTCATATGATTGCGTAGGACTATCTCATGGTATACTTTTGAAAGTAAATACCCAAATACAAATGTCAAACTCGCATACAAGGCATCCCTTTGTGATTCTGTCATGAACAGGACCAACGTTGATCTTTTCTTATCTGCCATAGGACCTTCTATGATAAATCGCACAAGTTCAACTATATGTGACATTGCAAGGTCTTGCAATTCATCCATGAAAAATACACATGGCTTCTCCCAAGCATGACCGCTCATTATTATGAAATGCTCTGTATCAATGCCATTGATGTGTGCAAAATTTGTATCATTATCTGATAGTAAGATATCATAGGAGAAGCTGAATGGAGAACCATCATCTAAACCACCAATTGCTCTGCCTTGGGCAGTGGACTGCAAGGCCTTTTTCTTGATGTCCATATATTCTCTCAACAATCTTTGGCATTTTAGCTCTTAGATCCTTTGTTGGTGTGGCATCTGCATCCATTGAAGCCAACCACTTTCTAGCCCATGTCTTATCAAGGAGTTGACCTAGGCTAAGTGCTTTCTTCTTATCCACATTAATTGACTTGCTAGCTAACTCATCATCAGATTTCAATAAAAACAATAGTGCCGAGAGAGCAGCCTCACTTTGAATCATTCGGGTGACCACTTCATCCAAGTTGCTATGCTTGCTCTTCTTTCCAAAGAAGGAGTCACCGCTTAGGATCTTCTTGCATACTTCTTCTGTTATTGCATCTGGAACAAACCTTAATGCTCTCCACCAAACAATAGACATCAGTTTCATTATTTCTTTCCTCTGAGTTGTAGTGTGCTCTGGTGCCTCAAAGGATATCGTTCCTATTTTATATGCTTGGCAAACATCCACCATGCTCTGAAACACTGAGTCCTCATGGAAGACAATGCAAGTAACATCCCTATACCTTGCAACAGCGGTGTTCAGATCCTTTGCCTCAACCTTATTACTTGGTATGCCTTACGTATTGCTTACAACACCTTTCAAGCATCTATAGAACCGAGTCCTCTTTGCCAAGTACTCAGATGTAGGTCTCTTGCCCTTCACTATTTGTGGCTTTCCATAGCCCACCCATAACTCCCTTGCCTATATCAGGATCTCAGAAAGAGAAGAGCTTTTTTTAAACCTAAATGGAGTAGAATTCAGCCTTTTTGATTCTAGATTGTACTTCGAGTCATCGTTAAATATGCATACATGACAAATGACCCGTTGAAACTTTTCCATCCACTCAATCTGTGGCAAGTTTCCTTTTCTTCCCTCATCAAGGGCGATCGTGCAAGCTTCACAAAAGTGTTGCCCATCAATGGGCTCAAACCTGCATCTTTCCAAGAATCTATTCTTTGCCAGCATGTATCTCTTCTTGATGTCAGTCCCATATCGGCTTTGGTACAAAAACTCTTCACGATCAAAGTCACTCTTTCTAAAGTTCTCAAAAGCATCAAGAAAGTCCACGCGCTTTTAAAATGTATCATCAGGCAATGTAGGATCATCTTCTTGAAGTCTCTTAAACGCCATAGGACGAAGAGTGATATTAGTGGCAACTGGAGTTCTTGTTTTCCTCGTATCTTCATACAATTTGCATGCAAATGTCTTATTTAGCTTTCTTTGATTTGTGAATAATGAAGGTCGATCAATAAGCATTGTGGCGACACTGAATTGTGAAAATCCCCAAATGTACCCCTCATCCTTTGGAGGATGCTTGTATCTTCTTCTTGTGGATTCTCTTGATCATCACTATCCAATTTTTCGCCTGGTTTTAAATAACCTGCACTTGAATGATCTGCATGTGGATTCGGAGTTATTTTTGCTCTCTTTCTGAGAATAGCTATGGAACTTGAATCTGCTCCACGATCACTCCTTGTTCTTGTAGTTGCAGCAGTCAATGGTGTAGGTACAGTTGGAGATACTGTAGCTACTGCTGCAGATATTGTAGTTACTCTTGCCAGAGATACCGTAGTTATCGCCACAGATATTGGTGGTATAACTTGAGGGTTATATGTTATAGATGGCGTACTTACTACTGCTGACGGTACAACACCACCACTTAGAAATGCATTCCACATTTTCTTCAATGCTTCCAAGGCACTAAGTAATTCTTGGGATCCCTCAATTGAATCTAGTAAGGGCTTCAAGAAATGCATGTGCGTAACTCGTAACTTGTAGACCACATCATCATTCTTCCCTTTACACACAACTTCTATCAAATTGTTTTCTTTAATGTTGATGGTTGAGATTATGCCACCATTTCTTACTGCCTTTGGAGAATATTTCACGCTTGACACATTCTCGACAGTGATCACCAAAAAATACTTTGATTTGCACTCCATAAAATACCAAGCATGTTCAATATATTTGAAAGACACCTTGGAACCAAAACTCGAAGCCACAGTTTTCTACAAAGCAATCAAAAACAAAAAATAAGACTAACAATGATTTTCAAACTCAAAATATTAAAAAAATTGCTAATTAAATATTTAAATATTAAAAATTAAACATTAATTAAAATTTTATGTTTAAATATATTTTTAAAATATTTTTTTATATTTCTAGATACCATTTTTTAATCTAATATTTTTTTACATAAATAATTTAATTCAAAATATTTTATAAACATAGTTTAAAAATTTTAATTTATTTTTTCTAAAATTTTATTTGATTTTTAAAATTTTTTATTTTATTTGTTTAAATTTATTTATTTATATATCTATATATTTAAAATTTAATTTATTTTTTCTAAAAAAAATTTAATATTTTTTAAATTTTATTTATTTATTTAATTTTAATTTTTAAATTAAATTTATTAATTTAATTTTTTATTTTTATAATTATTTTATTTTATTTTAATTATTTATTTATATATTTAAATTTTAATTTAATTTTTTAAAATTTATTTATTTTTTCTTTTTTTTTATTTTTTAAAAAATTAAATTAATTAAATTTATTTTTTAAGTTTTTTTTAAAAGCCCCGAAGGACCCTCACTTAAGGAGAGGAGGGGATTACCCCCCAACCTGTTGCACGCAACAGGTTGGGGGGGTTAATCCCCCGCCCTCCCCTCCCCTCCTCTCCCATCTGCCCGCCCCTCCCCTCCCTGCCCCTCCCGTCTCCCCTCCTCGCCCGTCTTCCCTCCCTGCCCCTCCCGTCGTCCTTGCTCCCCTCCCCTCTTGCCTCCCCTCCCCCCCTTCCCTCTCGCCTCCCCTCCCCACCCCTCTCGCCTCCCCTCTCCTCTCCTCCCCGCCCGTCTCCCCTCCCCGCCCCTCCCGTCCTCCTTCCCGCCCTCCCCCCTCTCGCCTCCCCTCCCCTCCCCCCACCCCTCGCGCCTCCTCGCCCCCTCCCCACTGCGGGAGGACGGGGAGGCGGGAGGGGCGAGAGGGGAGGGGAGGGTCGAGGAGGCAGGCGCCAACCTGTTGCGCATGCAACAGGTTGGGGGGGGTTAATCTCCCCCCTCCCCTCTCCCCTCCCCTCCCCCGCCCTCCCCTCCCCTCTTGCGCCTCCCGCCTCCCTGCCCCGTCCCTCCCCTCCCGCCCCTCCCGCCTCCCCGCCCCATCCCTCCCCTCCCCTCTCGCCCCTCCCCTCTTGCCTCCCCTCCCCGCTCCTCCCGGGAAGTGGGAGAAGAGGGGAGGGGAAGCAGGAGGAGAGGGAGGAAAGGAGGGGAGGGGAGGGGAGGGGGAAGCAAGAGAAGAGGGGAGGAGAGGAGAAGGGAGGGGAGGGGAGGGAGGAAAGGAGGGGAGGGGGAAGCGGGAGGAGAGGGGAAGGGAGGAAGGGAGGGGAGGGGAGGGGAGGGGAAAGTGGGAGGAGAGGGGAAGGGAGGGAAAGGGCAAACGGGAGGAGGGAGAGGACAGGGGAAAAGAGGAGGAGGGGAGGGGAAGGGAGGAGAGGGGAAGGGGGTAGCGGAAAGAGGGAGGGAGGAGGGGAGAGAGGAAGCGAGAGGAGAGGGAATGAGAAGCGGGAGGAGGTGGGAAGGGAGGAGAGGGGATGGGAAGCGGGAGGAGAGGGGATGGGAGGGGAGGGAGAGGGGAAGGGAGGGGAGGGAGGAGAGGGGAAGGGAAGGGAGGGAGGGAGTACCTAGGTAGGGAGGTGGTGGAGGAGCTCCAAGAAAGTTGTGAGAGAGAATGAGGAGAAGTAGAGTTTTATAGGAAATGAGTAGCTTTTAGGTAAAGTCACCTTTTTTTAGTTTTTTAGGTTTTTTTAGTTCTTTTAGGTTCACTATAAGTAGAATGTTCTTCATTCTCTCTTTCATTCAAAGTTCATTCTTTCACACTCCATGCTTCTCTCCTCTCATCAACGTGTTGCAGGATTCTCAAAATTTTCAAAATGTTGCAAGAGGTGAGTTCATTTCCAACCTATTGCGTATGCAAGAACTAAGAATCAAGTTTTTGTAAATTTGAATTTTTTTTCAAATCCGATTCTTTTCTCAAAAACTTATTGCGTATGCAACAACTTAAAAAAACCATCTTTTGCATTAAATATTTTTTCCCATAAATTTTCCTCTTAAACTTAAACTCTCACAACCTATTGCCACAAATTTCTCTCAACCTCAAACTCTCTCAGCCTATTGGGCACGCAATAATTTTTTTTAAAAAATAAATTAGAAAACAATCTATTACAAATTTCTCTCTCAACCTCAAAACCACTCAAACCTCTCTACCTATTGCGTATGCAAGAACTTTAAAACAAAATTTAATCATAAATCTCTCCAAAAACTCTTCTCACGATACTTTATTAATATAAGAAATCCATTTATAATATTTTTTCTTTATAATATAATAATTTTTTATTAACTAATATTAAAATATAATTTTGCTAAAAATACATATTGTTAATCTATAAATTAATATAAATATCATATAAATATTATATAAATATATATATAAATACATTAATTAAAAAATATAACAATGAAAATATTTTTGAATGGGAAGTCTTCTAGCATATGTGCTTTATATAATACTTATGCTTAAAACAATGAAGAATTAGTGAATGTATTTGTAAGGTAGTACTTAATATGAAAAATCTGTACAATATTATGTATTTGTAAGGTAGTTCTTAATATGAAAAATGTCTACAATATTCTTCCTGCTATTAACTAGATATTAAATTTTAGTCTTAATAAAAATATACATTATTAACTTAAAAACTAATATAAATATAATGTAATTATTATATAAATTTAAATAAATATATAAATTATTAATATTATACATTAATAACATTTAAAATTATGTATATTATATACTAATAACCTTTAAATTTTAAAAAGGTATTCAATCAAAGAATTGAATTAATTTAAAAAATAAGAAAATATTAAAATTTACACAAGTACTTTTAGCATGTATGCTTTTCTTCCATGTGTATAATACTTGTTAGTCATGTGGAATGGTCCCATTAATTGATTCTTTGTTTGATTTTTTGCCTTTGTTAAGGGTGTGGACTACCCCCCTTAGATTCTTTATCTAAATTTAAAATTCCCATTCAAGCAACTGATGTATATTTTATTACTCTAACCTATTCCTTGTTAGTTGTTAGTTTTCTTTCCCACAAGGGTGAGGACTACCCCCCTTGGATTTTTTTCACAATAAAGAGCTAGCTTCTCTGCTATGATCTAATAATTAATTTTGGTTATTGTGAAAAAAATCCAAGGGGGGTAGTCCTCACCCTTGTGGGAAAGAAAACTAACAACAACTAACAAGGAATAGGCTAGAGTAATAAAATGTACATCAGTTGCTTGAATGAAAATTTTTAATTTAGAGAAAGAATCTAAGGGGGGTAGTCCACACCCTTAACAAAGGCAAAAAATTAAACAAAGAATCAATCAATGGGAGCATTCCACACTCTTAGACACATATATTATTAAAATGAAAAAGAGCAATGCATCGCATGAATAAATGTTAATAACAATAAGCAAATGGATTAATGCCTTTAAAATTAAAAGAACCTCTACAAAAAATTAAAAAGAATGAATGGAGACAAATATAAATTTAATCAAATGCAAGCAAATTAACATACATTCTATTAAATTGTCTAAATGAGTCATTAAGTATGTTTAAAAGAAAAGCAAAAAATTAGCCTACCATTAAAGTGGTAGCAAGCATAAATATCTTCTTGACAATAATTAGTAGGAAAGGAATAAGCCACAAAAGAAGAATTGAAAATTTTACAAATTGAAAAACTATAAAGAAACAAAGTGTTATGAAAATAAATTAATAAAGGTAAAAAATTAAGGGATTTACACGAGATTGATGATCAGCACAAGGGTTAATAACCTCATGCCTTTCCCACATAAATTAATGGGATTTTTATAAACTTTATAAGAAGAATGAAGTAACTATATAAATTAAATGGAATTACATAAACTTTATTAGAAGAATAAAGTAACTAAAAAAGGTAAGCACTATACATCTACATATATATAGATATAGATATAAATATAAATATATATGTCTATATATATAGGTAACTAAGCAAGTAAAAAAGAAAGAACAAGAACACACCTTTCAAAATTCTAAGAAAGAAAGGAGCTTTGTAGGAAAATGGCAGGGCTTTACATTCTAAAGAAAAATGAGAGAGTTAAAAAAATCCAAAGGGAGGTAATCCTTGACCCTGAGTGGTAATTAAGGGCCAAATATTTAAACAGTTTAAAGCTGACCAAGGTGAAAACATTAGTGAAAAATTTGTCTTAAAGCTGGCCACACTCATTAGTGAAAAAAGAGCTAGATTCTCTGGTATGCTCTAATAATTAATTTTGGTTTTCACTAATGAGTGTGGTCAGCTTTAAGATAAAATTTTAACTAATGTTTTCACCTTGGTCACCTTTAAACCGTTTAAATATTTGGCCCTTAATTAACACTCAAGGTCGAGAATTACCTCTCTTTGGATTTTTTTTACTCTCTCGTTTTTCTTTAGAATGTAAAGCCCTGCCATTTTCTTACAAAGCTCCTTTCTTTCTTAGAATTCCAAAAGGTGTGTTCTTGTTCTTTCTTTTTTACTTGCTTAGTTACCTATATATATAGATATATATATATTTTTATATATTTATATTTTTATATATGTAGATGTATAGTGCTTACCTTTAATAATTATTATTTAGTGCTTACCTTTTTTACTTACTTGATTCTTCTAATAAAGTTTATGTAATTCCCTTTAATTTATATAGTTATATATATATATATATATATATATATAGATGTTTAGTGTGTACCTTTAATGATTGTCTTTTAGTGATTACCTTTTTAGTTACTTCATTCTTCTTATAAAGTTTATGAAAATCCCATTGATTTATGTGGGAAAGGCATGAGGTTATTAACCCTTCTGTTGATCAGTGTAAATCCCTTAATTTTTTACCTTTATTAATTTATTTTCATAACACTTTGTTTCTTTATAGTTTTTCAATTTGTAAAATTTTCAATTCTTCTTTTGTGGCTTATTGCTTTCCTAGTAATTATTGTCAAGAAGATATTTATTCTTGCTCCCACTTTAATGGTACGCTAATTTTTTGCTTTTCTTTCAGACATACTTAATGATTCATTTAGACTATTTAATAGAATGTATATTAATTTGCTTGTATTTAATTAAATTTATATTTTTCTCCATTCATTCTTTTTAATTTTTTGTAGAGGTGCATTCATTTTAAAGGCATTGATTCATTTGCTTATTGTTATTAACATTTATTGATGTGATGCATTGCTTTTTTCATTTTGATAATATATGTGTCTAAGAGTGTGGAATGGTCCCATTAATTGATTCTTTGTTTAATTTTTTTTCTTTGTTAAGGGTGTGGACTACCCCCCTTAGATTCTTTCTCTAAATTAAAAATTCCCATTCAAGCAATTGATGTACATTTTATTACTCTAACCTATTCCTTGTTAGTTGTTAGTTTTCTTTCCCACAAGGGTGAGGACTACCCCCCTTGGATTTTTTTCACAATAAAGAGCTAGATTCTCTACTATGATCTAATAATTAATTTTGGTTTTCACTAATGAGTGTGGTCAGCTTCAAGACAATTTTTTCAGTAATGTTTTCACCTTAGTCAGCTTTAAACTATTTAAATATTTGGCCCTTAGTTACCACTCAAGGTGGAGTATTACCTCCCTTTAGATTTTTTTAACTCTCTCATTTTTCTTTAGAATGTAAAGCCCTGCCATTTTCTTACAAAGCTCCTTTCTTTCTTAGAATTCCGAAAGGTGTGTTCTTGTTCTTTCTTTTTTACTTGCTTAGTTACCTATATATATAGACATATATATATATATATATATACTTATATTTATATTTATATTTATAATATGTAGATGTATAGTGCTTACCTTTAATAATTATTATTTAGTGCTTACCTTTTTTAGTTACTTTATTCGTCTAATAAAGTTTATGTAATTCCCTTTAATTTATATAGTTATATATATATATATATAGAGAGAGAGAGAGATGTTTATGGTTTACCTTTAATGATTCTTTTTTAGTGATTACCTTTTTAGTTACTTCATTCTTCTTATAAGTTTATGAAAATCCCATTAATTTATGTGGTAAAGGCATGAGGTTAATAACCCTTCTGCTGATCATGAATCTCGTGTAAATCCGTTAATTTTTTTACCTTTATTAATTTATTTTCATAACACTTTGCTTCTTTATAGTTTTTCAATTTGTAAAATTTTCAATTCTTCTTTTGTGGCTTATTCCTTTCCTAGTAATTATTGTCAAGAATATATTTATGCTTGCTACCACTTTAATGGTAGGCTAATTTTTTGCTTCTCTTTCATATGTACTTAATGACTCATTTAGACGATTTAATAGAATGTATATTAATTTGCTTGCATTTGATTAAATTTATATTTGTCTCCATTCATTCTTTTTAATTTTTTGTAGAGGTGCATTCATTTTAAAGGCATTGATTCATTTGCTTATTGTTATTAACATTTATTCATGTGATGCATTGCTTTTTCTCATGTTGATAATATATGTGTCTAAGAGTGTGGAATGGTCCCATTAATTGATTCTTTATTTAACTTTTTGCCTTTGTTAAGGGTGTGGACTAACCCCCTTAGATTCTTTCTCTAAATTAAAAATTTACATTCAAGCAACTGATGTACATTTTTTTACTCTAACCTATTCCTTGTTAGTTGTTAGTTTTCTTTCCCATAAGGGTGAGGACTACCCCCCTTGAATTTTTTTTACAATAAAGAGCTAGATTCTCTGGTATGCTCTAATAATTAATTTTGGTTTTCACTAATGAGTGTGCTTAGATTTAAGACAAATTCTTCACTAATGTTTTCACCTTGGTCACCTTCAAATCATTTAAATATTTGGCCCTTAATTACCACTCAGGGTCGAGGATTACCTCTCTTTGAATTTTTTTAACTCTCTCATTTTTCTTTAGAATGTAAAGCCCTGCCATTTTCTTACAAAGCTCCTTTCTTGCCAAATTCAAGAATGAAGGTGTTTCAAACTCCCAAAGTGCAATGGACACCAAAATCAGGCAATGGTTTTCTCTGCAAATCATTCTGGACTCTTAGTCATGTCAAAAGGAATACAGGAGTTATCAAAAAATGCCTTTTTTCTCCAAAACCACTTGTTGGCTTGCAAAAAACCACTCAGAGAACTTTCCAAAGGTTTTTGCAAGGTCTCTACACACCAAGATGCAGGTAAAGTCACCCAGCGGAGCTTCTCCTTCCTCCCATAGAGTTGTAGTAGCAACAAACTTCGGGCTCTAGACTCACACTCGAGCTCAGCTAGAACACCCGCGCTCTGATACCAGTTGAAAGATCTCAACAACGGAAGCAGAATGGAAGAAGGTGAGAGAGAGGGAGAGCCAGAAGAGAGAGCCACACAAGTTTTTGGTGGGTACATAACACCCTAATCTTCTATGTCATCCATAAAAAATTAAGCCAAAATTGGCCATTTTGGGCACATGGGCCCAAAATGGCCAATTTTGGCTTAATTTTTTGGGGCCATTTCTCCATAGAGGTCCAAATCACTACAAACATCAAAGAATGTGTGTTTTTGGGAAAAAATCCCATTGATGTTATTTTTGGGGTCGAAATGTGGAAAAATTTCCTAATCTCGTTGCAAATACACTTCCTACCATAGAGGATTGTCCCAAAAAATTTGCCAACTTTGGGGCTATGCCCAAATGGCTAATTTTGACCAAAATAGTTTAGGGAATAAGAATGATTTTCAAATACACTCTCAATAGTTCCATGGGCAATTTCCTTACTCATGCACTTGCAGTCACACACAGACCTTTTTTTTGTTGTAAAAGCAGATATTTCATTTAGAATAAAGAACATTCATAGCTGTCCAAAGTGAAACAACTACTACTAAAAAACTAAGGCAGTAATAAAACAATTCTAACTAAACCAAAAGGAAGGTCTCCAAGAGATTGAACATTTATATCTTCTTATGGGGCATAACTGCTTGGTTTTAATAGAGCATGCATTTGTTCTCCTTTTACAAGCTTGCAAATCACATCCTTGCATGTCATGTACAAACTCATATGGCACAAGTGCACGCACTCATGTGCACAACATAATGTGCTTGCATGTGCACACACACACACATTTTTTTTAAAGTGTGAAAAGATTTTGCTTTTATATTACAAAGTCACAATCCCAAAGTAGGATGTGCTCAAGTACATCAAGAGAACATGCCAAGATATGATAAGTCCCTGTTAGCACACAATCAAAAAAAGATTGTTGCAAAGAGTGCCTGAAGAAAGAGTATAGGGGGAAAATGGGATCACCAAAGACTCTATGATTTCTATCTTTCCAAAGAGTCCATAGTGCCCAATACCGAACCCATACAAAAAACAAATCAAAACCTTGTCTGTGTGGGTGGTTACCTCATAAAAAATGATCTGGGAAGGTGAAGAAGACAACAAGAAGAGACTAGAAAGCAAGCTGGATTCACAAAGATGAGAAATATGTTGCCATTATTGCTTTGGGGTTAAGTGGTTAGAAATTGATGGAAAGCACACACCTTTTGAACCATGGGAAGAGCTAGAAAAGCTTTTTGGTACTCAAGCCAAGAGTTCCAACATGGGCCTTTCTCTTGTTGCTCTCATTTTAATCAAATGAAAAGTCTAACTAGTCGACTCTCAGGTGCAAAGATGAATATGGAAAATGTATGTAATATAGCAAAGTATTGCTAGAGAGTCCTACTGCTGGAAGATTATGGAAATATTGTTACTACACTGACTAATCTTCCTTCACCAAAGCTAGTGGACATTATTGGATTTCTTATGTGTCTTCCATTGTCGTATTGATAATGTGCCATTTTCTCCCTCGCCTTTTAATCTGTTTCTTGTTCCTTGACCAAGCTTTTCAACTTTCTTATCTTGCAGCCTCTATGATCTAGTTCTCTTGCAAACAATGAAAAGCTGCATCTTTGCCTTTGATGCTGACTTACTACTCTCTGCATCCTTTCGAGCCTAGGGAGCTCCCTCGTTGTCTTATCCATCCCGGCTACTCTCTACCACATCCTTCCTGGCCTTGAAGCTCTCTCGAAGTTCTTGCATCACCTTTCTAGTTTTTGAATTCTCCTTTTTCAGCTCCTCGAGCCAACCACCGTGGTGGCTCTCACCTTGATAGTGTAGTCGGGCTACAACCACCGTGGTGGCTCTCACCTTGATAGTGTAGTTGGGCTACAAACCGCTATTCCATTCCCTTAACCGATTTGTCTTCTATCCCTCTCGACTATTTTTTTCTCCCTTGCAATCTCAAGCCTCCACTATTCCATTTCCTTGACTGCTTCATCTTCTATCCCTCTTGACTATTTCTTTCTCCCTTATAATCAGACTGCAAACTCAAGCCTCCACTATTCCATTTCCTTCACTATTTCATCTTCTATCCCTCTCAACCATTTCTATCTCCCTTTCACTCTTCCTGCAACTTCTAACCCCTCTCGTAATGGACCCTACACAGTCTAGGAGCTCCTCACACAATCTTTCCTCCCCCTCTGTAGCACATGTGGGAGCCCCTCCTCCCTTGATCTTGAAATCGTGACATATGGGAGCTCCTCTCTTGCTCTTCAAAAGCCCAATTTGGATGCTCTCCAAAACTTCATCGCATGAGGTGAACGTGAAGGGGGGGCAACTAGTCTGTCAAGGTTAGAAGATTACCATCAATGAAAGGATGATTGAAAATGCTCTAGGAATTTCTAGAGGTAGTTTGCAAGCACACTTTTTCAAGAAGCAATGGAAGAGAGAGGATATTCTAGATGTATACCCCAATGCTCAGATTACAAAGATGGGGGAGTCAAGATTTCGAGCTTGCTAAAAGACCTCCAAGATATGCTAAAGAAGACCATTCATTTCTTTCCTGATATGAGAGGAACCTGTAAGTTATGGTAGGTTCAAGCAGTAGTAGAGCAACTTAAAGGATGTGATGTATCTTTCTCAAGGGCGATCTCCAAGGGCGTGTTAACCAACTTGAAGAATTATGTGGATGGCAAATCCCAATTTTCATCTCAGTCCGCTAGAGTTGCAATGCACCTGATGGCATCTACCCTCAAAGGGATTTTTTAGCAATATGATAAGCAGATGTCTTAGAAGGTGACTTTTCTACAAGAGAAAGACACCGATGCAACAAAGGCAATGCAACTTGAGAAAAGTCTTAGGGAAGGTGTAGCAGCCAAGGTAGAGGAGGAACAAGAGCAAGATGAGGCTGCTACAAAAATGGTCGACATGGAAAGGCATAGCAGCGAAAAAGTAGAGAAGCACATGAAGGAGCTCCTGTAAGAAAATAGTACGCAGCGGAAGATAACAACAAAACGCAAGTACACGATGGAAAGCTGGAGAGAATACAAAAATTCTGATATACCAAACTGCTGATACAACTGATGGTTGGCTGTCCACCCGTGCGCTCTACAGACAGAGCTTCGATGGTGATCTAGACAGATGCTGGACGGAGGACTATGAGCGTGAAGAACTGGTGATTTGATGATAGGGGGTGGCCACTTATATAGTGTAAGTGGTTGACGGTCGGCCCTGTAATAGGCAGTCGGCCTAATAGACAGTCGGCCTGGAAGACCACCGACCCTTCAGAAAACATGCCGTCGGGCAGATGAAGGATCGCGCATAGGTCATACCGTCGGGCCTGGGGCTACCGACAGCCCCCGGACCCTGCCGCTGGGGGCTTTGCCCCCAGACCCCCACCGGGGGCCTGCGCCCCCCGGACCCCCTGCTATCGGGGGGGCTATCGCCCCCCCGAACCCCCCCTTTGTGCAGACGGGTATCTACTCTTGGCTCCTAAGCCGTCTCATAACCATCTGGTCTACTCTAAGACCCCTTCCAGTGTCTAAACTGGGGATCCCTCCCAATATCTGATACCCATCATGCCTTCTCCTCATATGGGGGCCTTACAACATTGGGTACACAGAATATTGGTGGGTTACATGAGAGGTGGACATTTGAGCTAACTCTAACACCCCCCCTCAATGTTCACCCGAAGATGAACTACGTGTTCGGACCAATGCCGAGTCGATGTAGATGCCGCAATAATAAATCACTCCCAAGAGCCTTCGTGAAGATGTCTGCGCAATTGTCCTCTGTGGGACAATACTCCAGCTCTATGACTCCATCCTCGATGAGCTCTCGTACGTAGTGATACTGGATCTCTATGTGCTTTGTACGAGCATGGAACACAGGATTCTTTGCAATGGCCATGCAACTCTGATTGTCGCATTTTAGTACCGTCGCATCTTCGATTGGAACTCCTATGTCTTGCAGGATCCTCCTTAGCCAAACTGCTTCACAAGCAGCAATGCATGCTGCCTTGTACTCAGCTTCCGTCGAAGATAGTGCCACTGTTGGTTGTTTCTTGCTAATCCAAGAGAACACTCCTGAACCAAGTGAGAAACAATATCCAGAAACTGACTTTCTAGAATCACAATCTCCCGCCCAATCTGAGTCACAGTAACCCGCCAAGGTCTTCCCTGCTCTGTAGGTAATGCCATACTCCAGTGTACCTTTCACGTACTTTAGCACACGCATCCCTGCTTTCCAATGGTTCTCTCGAGGTTGATTTGAGAACCTACTAAGTACACCAACTGCAAAGCTGATATCAGGTCTAGTGTTGCACAGAAAAATGAGACTCCCCACAAGTTTCCTATACTCCTTGATGTCGACAAGTGGTGATGCATCCTCCACTGAGAGCTTACCATTCACCTCCATGGGAGAGACCACGTCCTTACACTCGGTCATATCGAATGCCTTCAAGATCTCGCGAGCATATCTCTGCTGAGAGATGAAAATCCTGCCAGGTTTTTGCCAAACCTCAATGCCGAGGCAAAAGTGCATGAGCCCCAAATCTGTCATCTCAAACTCGGAACTCAACGACTCCCTCAACTTTTGCAGCATCTTCTCATGATCTCCTGTGATGATCAAGTCATCCACGTAAAGGACTATTACCACATACTTGCCATCCTGCTTACAAACATACAGGTTAGCATCAGAAGCACTTTTTGAGAAACCAATAGATATGAGAAAGCTATCAATCCGTTGGTACCATGCCCTTGGGGCCTGTTTCAGCCCGTACAATGCCTTCTTTAGTCTGCAAACCTTGTTCTCTGAATTGGGCACCTCAAATCCTGGTGGCTGGAACACATATACCTCCTCCTTGAGATGTCCATTCAAGAACGCAGATTTCACGTCCATTTGAAACACCGGCCACTGCTTATGAGCAGCCAAGGCAAGTACCACCCGAATAGTTGTCATCCTTGCTGTAGGAGCAAAGGAATCCTCAAAATCAAAGCCTTCAACTTGAGAGTATCCTTGTGCAACAAGCCTAGCCTTGTACTTTTCCAAAGATCCATCAGATTTGTACTTGGCCTTCCATACCCATTTGGTACCAATGATCTTCCTTTTTTCTGGACGATCAACCAAGTCCCAAGTCTGATTCTTCATGATGCTGTCATACTCCTCTTGCATGGCAGCTTTCCAATTTGGATCCGCCATTGCCTCATCCAAATTCTCAGCCATCAAGGCCATATTGACTATGTGTTCAGAAGCCCTTTTCTGCTCCTCTATCCTCTTTGATCGTCGAAGTCCATCTGCAGATGACTCTGCCAAGTCTGGAACCGGATTCTTCTCATCAAAGAGCTGCCTTGCCCACTTTGGAAGTGGCTTACCTTGTGGAGCCAAGGCATGTTGTGGTGTTGGTGGAGTCTGTTCCTCGAAGTACTCCTCCTCATTCTGCAACTCTGCTTTAGATACGGGCACAAGGTGAGTTACTTTTACGGCTGATGATAAAGTGGAAGGGCATACCTCCTCCTCCACTGTATGTGGCTGTTCCCAAAACACCACATCACGACTGACCACGATCTTCTTTGCCTCTGGATCATATAGCCGGTACGCCTTTGACTCCTGGCTATAGCCCATGAAGATACACTTTCTGCTCATTGGATCTAATTTCTTTCTGGTGCTATCTGGAACATGAACAAAGCACTCACATCCAAATGTTCTGAAATGAGAAGCGGAAGGCTTTTTACCTGAGTAAGCCTCCAAAGGTGTTTTGCCCGTCAAGGCCTTTGTGAAGCTTCGATTGACGATGTCCGTGCGAAGCTTCTTTACCTTCAGCCCGCTTTCGTTTTCCACCATCTTTTGCCACTGTTTGAATTTTCCAAGAGCTTCAGCCTTATCTCGTAAAAAATACACCCACATGTATCTACTGTAGTCGTCGACGATAAGCATGTAGTAGTTACATCCCCCCAAAGCTTGAGTCGGAGCTTTCCCACTGAGATCAGCATGAACCAATTGTAGAGGAGCCTTTGCCCGATAGCCGCTCTCATGTGGAAAAGCCTTCCTTTGTTGCTTGCCCATCATACAAGCTTCACAAGGTTCCTGCACCTTTGAGAGTGCAGGCAAGTGTGCAACCATCCCTGTTTTCTGCATTTCCAAAAGAATAGGATAACTAAGATGACCAAATCTTTCATGCCATACCTTACTGATGCCCACTCCTGAAGAGACTGTTAGTGCCGTCAGCTCGTACAGATTGTTCTTCCTTACTGCCTTGCCGACCACCTTGCCCGCTGCATTAAGGATTTCTGCTCCGGTCCTCTTGAAACGCACCTCCAAGTTGCGATCAGTTATCGCAGCAACCGAAAGCAAGTTCTTCTTTAGCTGAGGAACTAGTAATACATCAGAAAGCTCTTTAGTTTCACCCTCTTGAATGGAAAGAGAGATAGTACCTGTACCTTCCACAGGGCATTTTGCATTATTACCGACCGTCACGTTCATGGGCTCTTGTAGAGGCTTGAAAGAGCTATACCAGTCCTTCTTTCTGGTCATGTGACGGGACGCTCCACTATCAAGGAGCCACGAATCATTCGTTGTTGAAACTTCTGTTGAGGAGCATATTTCTTCAATTGCAACCCATAGCTCCAACTCAGTTTCAACTGTGTTGGCAGATTCCTTGCCTTTCGAAGAAGACTGTGTAGTGCCATTCTTTTCGTCCTGCTGCTTCTTTCTGCAATCCTTGATCATGTGACCGCTTTTGTTGCAGTAGTGGCACTTACCTGAAAACTTCTTCTTCTTACCATTCTTCTTCTCTCCACCCTTCCCTTTGGATGTGGTTGAGAATGCTGCATCACTTCCGCCATCGCGGGTCTTCATTCGCATCTCCTCCTCTAGAAGCATCGCGCTGAACTCTTCAAAAGTGAGGGGTGGATTTCTTACCTGCGTGTTGAGTGTCGTGACCAACGCATCGTACTTTTGTGGAAGGATCCGAATGCACCTTCTGGCCAACTCTTCGCTGGTCTTTGTAATCCCAACCGCCGCCATCTGATCACGTAGATTCTTGATCCGTGTGATGAATGTCTCTGCTGATTCTCCATCAGAGCACCTCTCTGCAGCAAGCATATTCTCCAGATTTTGAATTCTGGTCTGATTCCGCGTTTCATACTGACCTTTCAGTATGTTCCAAGCCTCACTTGCCTTGTCTGTGTGCTCAATCAGAGTCAAAACAGAATCACTTGAACTGGTAACAAGAGCGCAGAGTGCATCTGCATTCCTTCGTTTCCATGCCCGAAGAAGATTTGCATTCGGTGGCGTTATGACGTTGGGGTTGTTTGGATTCGGTGATCCAACCGGTTCTGGATCCAATCCCAGAACAGTATCCAGAAGCTCATATGAATCCAAGATCGCGCTGATCTTGAATTTCCACAAAGTATAATTCATCCCATCGAGCTTGCCTTCATTGAAGGCAGGTGGACGAATTCGCAACGGGGTTGGTGCAGCCATCACTCCTAGTAGCCTTTGCTAACAAAGCTCGTTGAACTTGCAATAAAGTCGTTACTCAGATAGCCTGAGCTCTGATACCATGTAAGAAAATAGTACGCAGTGGAAGATAACAACAAAACGCAAGTACACGATGGAAAGCTGGAGAGAATACAAAAATTCTGATATACCAAACTGCTGATACAACTGATGGTTGGCTGTCCACCCGTGCGCTCTACAGACAGAGCTTCGATGGTAATCTAGACAGATGCTGGACGGAGGACTATGAGCGTGAAGAACTGGTGATCTGATGATAGGGGGTGGCCACTTATATAGTGTAAGTGGTTGACGGTCGGCCCTGTAATAGGCAGTCGGCCTAATAGACAGTCGGCCTGGAAGACCACCGACCCTTCAGAAAACATGCCGTCGGGCAGATGAAGGATCGCGCATAGGTCATACCGTCGGGCCTGGGGCTACCGACAGCCCCCGGACCCTGCCGCTGGGGGCTTTGCCCCCAGACCCCCACCGGGGGCCTGCGCCCCCCGGACCCCCTGCTATCGGGGGGGCTATCGCCCCCCCGAACCCCCCCTTTGTGCAGACGGGTATCTACTCTTGGCTCCTAAGCCGTCTCATAACCATCTGGTTTACTCTAAGACCCCTTCCAGTGTCTAAACTGGGGATCCCTCCCAATATCTGATACCCATCATGGCTTCTCCTCATATGGGGGGCTTACAACATTGGGTACACAGAATATTGGTGGGTTACATGAGAGGTGGACATTTGAGCTAACTCTAACAGCTCCGAGATAGCCTCAAAGAAGTGAGAAATGATGGGGACATGGCGGACAAGGAGCTAGAAAAGATGCAAAAGGAGCTTGAAGATTAGAGAGCCAAAAAGGAGGGTCTTTGCAAAGGCTCTGCAACATGCAGAACGCATTGAACATTTAAAAAAACCAGATGATGGCAGAAGTACTGACTTGCATGGTAATGAATGATTAGAGGTGGTGGCATCTAAGATTCCCAACCACGTCTGTGGTGGTAGATAAGGTCCACCGAGCTGGCAGTTAATTACCAGCCACTATAGTGGCCTGCAATTACTCAGCTTCCAGTTACCACCATCCAGATTGCATGCATGATTACTACGAGTGCAATAAATTACTAGTCACCGAGCTTGCATGCTCAGGAGAGTACTAAAGTGCATGGTAATGAGGAATTAGAGGTGATTAGGCTTCGTGATTTACTTTCGTGGGAATTACTACCCGATGGTGGTGGCTGTCATTAGCTACATCTATCGTGGCTATGATTCCACCATGCTGGCAATTAAGATTACTAGCCATCGCTCACCCACCACCAGGCTTAAGCATGCATGATCACCACGAGTGTAGTAAAAATTACCAGTCAGTGGGCTTGCATGCTCAATAGAGTACTAGAGTGCATGGTAACGAGTGGTTACAGTCACGTCTATCATGGCTACAATTCCACTAGGTTGGCAATTAAAATTACCTGCCATCACTCACCCACCACCGAGCTTAAGCATGCATGATCACTACGAGTATAGTAAAAATTACCAGTCACCGGGCTTGCATGCATAATAGTAGAGAACTAGAGTGCATGGTAATGAGTGATTAGAGCTTCATGATTTACTTTGTGGGAATTATTACCCGGTGGTGGTGGCTTTCATTAGCCACATTTGTCATGGCTAAGATTCCACCGGGCTAGTAGTTCTTACCAGCCACTGGAGTGGCACCACTTGGTGCCTTCTTTATGATTACCAGCTTCTGGGGTGGCACCTAAGATTCCACCGTGGTAGCTTGTAATTGATATGGATGGAACTCCGGGCTCCAGCCACCACAATGGCTTGAACTTTATAATATATATAAGATCCATGGCATTTGCCATTTTACTACGTTGCTCTCATCTGTGCGTGTTCTGCTACTTTGCTCCACACGCTTTGCTACTTTTCTCCACACCCCTCCTCTAGCTTTTTTCTACCCTTGCTCTACTTTGCTCCACGCTCCCTCCTCCAACTCTCGTCACTCATCTTCTCCCTTGCTCATTTGTTGCTCACTCATTCATCTTCAACATGCCTACTACCACCCCCCTTCGATGCTTTGTGATCCCAATGTTATCTGCCTTCTCATATAAGGGGATTGCATTGCACTCACTTGGAGTAGAAATACTAGCACTAATGGAGACCCTTCATTCCCACAGTCGATTCCCCTTACATCTGCATGTCACCACCTTAGATGACATGCTCACAGAGGGCCTCTTTGTGGCTATGTTGTATGGGTTCCCTCTAGATGTCAACGAAAGCCTCAATATTTTTAGAGCAGAGTACTCTCAACTTGTTGGGGGGCTCGTAATCTAAGTCTTGGCAATGTGCATGGTCTTCGGCCTCTCCATCGTATCCTCCTTTGGCTCCCTAAAATTTTTTAATGCAATATGCTAGACTGGTGGAAAACTGAGTTGTACAAATCCCCTTTTGCTCAGACGAGGCTCTTAGCAATGGCTAGATGTAATCTCTTGGCCTCTAAGGCTCTCAACGATCTTTTGGCTGATTGGATGTGATGTTTTGTTCTCTAAGGCTCTCATCAATTATTACATTGATGTAATCTCTTTTTGTTCAATTTGAGGCTCTCACTATGCAATATTGTTAACTTTTATATTTGAATGGTTATGGATGCTAGCTGTAATCTTTTGTCCTTTAAGGCTCTCAGCAATTGTCGAGTTTTTATAAATTTAAGATCCTCTGTTCAACTTTTTCTCGGTATAAGTTGATAATTTTTATATAACTTGTTATAGGACGTAGATGTACATTGTAACTCTTTTGCTCAATTTTTACTCGATAAATTGTATTTTTCCCTCATTTATATTTATTGCAACAAGGACTAAAATACTAGGAAAGGACTACAATTTCCTTGGTTTATGACCAAAATAGCACTAAAATAACTCCAACGACCCACCGTTGTGGTAGCATGGGGATACATCTAGAAATATACAATTAAACTTTCAGAAACTGCAATTAACGATATGGCATTTGAGGGGTCCCCTCTAGTGGCAAGGGCCATATTGATGTGCATTACACGATATCCAGAATGCCACTGGATAGAAATGGCATGTCGATATGGACCTTGCGCCTAGAGGGACTCCTCAAGGGCCATATCATCAATTGCATTTTCCTTAGTTGCACAACGGAATACATTTTCCTTGGTACACAAATATATAACTCCAAGAACTGGTGCGGTGGCTTTCATAGTTCTTCTATTTACTAGCATGCAAGTTGTCATAGACCTCCTCCTGTAATACATAAAAATAGGTAATGGAGTTATAACTCCAAGAACCAGTGCGGTGGTCTCTCCAAGACAACCTTGAATTCTAGGCGATGACAGGTTGTCAAGCCAAAGACTGCGCTGAGGTGATGCTTAGAATGATAGATTGCATCTCATTATTATGCCAAAACCAATGCGGTGGTCTCTCCAAGCCAACCTATGATTTGCATGGACTGCGAGCAAAGATGTGGCAAAAGGCTGCACTGATAGGTGGTATTAGCCGGAAAAGAAATCAAGACTAGAGGCTAGAGGCTAAGCATGGCGACGCTCGAGGGCCATAAAGGAAAGGAGATCGTGAGGGCAAAACATTATCATGGGAGGGGAAAAGGAATTAGAAGGGGGAGGGAATGAAGAGGGAGACTATGACACAAGGGGAAAGGGAGAGGGGGAAGAGAAGCATGTACATGATAGGAGGAGGAATGTAAATATGGAGACATCAAGGGAAGAGGACCATACTTTATTTGAAAGAAAGGATGAGAGGGAAATATCAAAGTACTAGCTAGGTGGCTTTACAAGAATGAGCGTGTCTCATCAAGGAATAGCCCCCTCCTTTTATAGCCAAAAGAGGGGGTCTCTCCCAATTAATGCATCCTCCCACATGCATGGTGTGTGTGGAAAAGTCTCCCATGTGGGCTAGGCGGTTACGCACTCTCAATTGTGTGCGACAACCCTTTGCCTCAATTTTCCACATAAATCAAGCCCCATATCTCAAGTCTATGATACTCCCTTGGTCTCTTCCCAATTTTATAATATGTTCAAACCTCTAGGAGGACAAGTGGAGGGTTGGCACAAGGAATCTTGCCACCTCATCCTACTTTCCCCATTATTTAACTTGCTCTCTTGGACCTTCTATACCTCCCCCACATGGGCCTATCCTATATGGAGGGAGTAACCCAATATAATATCCATCACGTATTTTATATTACTTCTCCCATGGACTTTGTGCTATAACTCACTAAATGTAGCCTAGGTGGAGGGGTGGCACATGGAGGAGCCATGCCACCTTACATTTTATAATATTACTACCATGGATTATGTACAACACACCTTATGGGTCCTCTTACGTGGAAGGGTGGCACATGGTCATGCCCTGCCACCTTAACCTTGGGCCCTATGTACACCATATTTTATTATACTATTGCCACATATACAAACACACACACATATTAATGCCTTTTTCCTTAGACAATTTTATCCATAATAGTGGTCAGAGAGACTGCACTGCGGTGGTGTTCAGAATGATAGATTGCATCTAATTATTACACTAAGAACCAGTGCAATGGTCTCTCCAAGACAACCTTCAATTTTAATGCTTTGCATGGGTGCGGTGCTTGGTGACAGGTGGCAAAGCTGTGGCAAAAGACTGTGCGATGATAAGTGATCAGGCGGTGTAGGCCATTGTGCTACGTGAAGCAGTGCTAAGATGCCGTGTGTAGGGCTATGTGGTGTTCAGAACAAATAGATTGCAACTCATTATTATGCCAGTGTGCCTTCATGACGTCGAAAAAATTTCTGTGGCAAGAGCGTGGATCTGCATAAAATTCAAATATTCACCTAGAAGCGCATCGCATCATGGCGCCAAAAATAGTTCCATGATTGGCTACACCCAAGCAAACGTTAACCCTTGACTTTCTTGGACTGCCATCATCCATGATCTATGGTGCTCATAATACCTGATTTTGTGTCGACCTGCTTCCATGTTAATACTTAAATGTTTAAAGTAGCTCATTGGTTGAAATCTAACAGCTAAAGATAACTAGCCTAAAGGGGTCTACTTTAGTATAGCACTGCACAATGAATTTTAGGATAGCATGGTGGTAGTGCAAGGTAGTGGTCGGCAGCATGGTGGTTGGTTGCCACTAGCGAAGTGGTTTACTTCTATTATTACAAGATGAATGGATTTGTGGATGTGTGGACTCGTTATGGGATTTAATTGAACTAGCGCGGTGGTTGTTTGGGATATACTAAAAACAAGCATGGGATTTATCATTTGGGATTTACAAAAACAATTTAATAAAACCAATGCGATGGTTGTTTGGGATACACTAAAAACAAGCATGGGATTGGGATTTACAAAAACAAATGCGGTGGTTAGTTTGGGATTTAACAAAAGAAGCATAGTCTTAATTACATTTTCCATTTTTGGGGATAAATGGAATATTGTTTCCTTGCAATGAGACTACATTTTCTTAGTACTATCTTAGTCATCCTCGTCCACCACTCCAAGACACCCCAAGATGTGCTCATGTGTGTCTAAATCCAATTTGAAGACACTCTTGCCTTCTTTTGTTGTGGCATAGGTTGCATTTGGAACTTCATAGCTCTTGCTAGATGAGAGTGCACAAATGTTTGTGGACTCTGATGTAGTTGTTCGTAATTGCAGCATCTCTTGGATGTTTTTTTGTACCAAAAAAGCTCTACTACGACATCCCACTTCTCATAGGTTGTTCCCCAATTATCCTTAAATGCTAGCTCAACCTTTTGCTTAAGTTTTGTGCACTGCAACAGAAAGTATGGGTCATCTTTTTTATTCTTCCGAGAGGCAACGACAATTGCAAAGTTATCCCCCTCTTCCAGACAGTAAGTGAAGCCATCAAAACTCTCCCTAAACTGTGACAAGTCGTAGTTTGTCTCTCCATTGTTTGTCACTCCATCTGAACGTAGAGGGAAAACTTGAACTCACTCCCATGTCTTCCCAGTTGCAATGTTCTCACAATTGTCATGATCCCTTATGATGCACACATTGCAAAAACAAGAAAGTCTTCATGTTTTAATTAGTTATTTGTTTGAAAAGCCCCCTATGATGTGCAAACTACAAACTCCTTTAATTTTTTGCAATCATGCCGACTTCTCCTTTGCACTTCATCCACTTTCAATTCATGGAACACTCTGCATACTACACTATTCTTAAGGCTTTGTTGTTTACTGTATGTTGAATGCGCGCTTGTGGAGGGGTTGGTTGTAAGCCATGTTACAGCATCATGGGTAGATTCATTGAGTTTTTCTTAAGGGCATGTTAATTGGTGTTGTTATGGATAAAATTGTCTAAGGAAAAATGCATTAATATGTGTGTGTTTGTATGTGTGGCAATAGTATAATAAAATATGGTGTGCATAGGGCCCAGGGTTGAGGTGGTAGGGCATGACCATGTGCCACCCTTCCACATAAGAGGACCCATAAGGTGTGTTGTACATAATCCATGGTAGTAATATTATAAAACGTAAGGTGGCATGGCTCCTCCATGTGCCACCCCTCCACCTAGGCTGCATTTAGTGAGATATGGCTCAAAGTCCATGGGAGAAGTAATATAAAATAGGTGGAGATGGATATTGTATTAGGTTATTTCCTCCATATAGGATAGGGAGGTATAGAAGGTCCAAGAGAGCAAGTTAAATAATGGGGAAAGTAGGATGAGGTGGCAAGATTCCTTGTGCAAACCCTCCACTTGTCCTCCTAGAGGTTTGAACATATTATAAAATTGGGGAGAGACCAAGGGAGTGTCATAGACTTGAGATATGGGGCTTGATTTATGTGGAAAAATGAGGCAAAGGGTTGTCGCACACAATTGAGAGTTGTTGGAACATGAAGCCAAAGTGAGTGTTTTCTAGTGTTCTAGAGTAGTACTAGACTACTTTATATCCTAGAGTGCCATGTGTCACTATGAGACTTATCCCATATACATGTGACACCTAGAGTGTGTGTGCCTATTCTATAAAGGCATTGTACTTTCTAGTTTTGTTACATCAGTGAACATCAAGCTATCTACATGTGAGTATTTTGGTTTAATACTATTGTCTACTTCCATTTCATTTTATTTCCATTGTCTTGCATTCTTTCCTTTCCATTCATAGAGATAGCTTGCCACATGTTCCTTCATGTGGTATCAGAGCCACATTGCTCTTAGAGATTGAGGAGAGGGAGGCCAGAAAAGGAAGCCACGCCCTCTCTCTCTTTCTCTAAGTGCAAGAGAGATGCTCCCTTTCCTTAACCTCATCATCGTCTCCTTCTTCCTCCCTTCTCCACTCTACTTGCCTCCCAGCTTCCATGGAACTTGCTGCCATTGATCATCAGCTCAAGCACGCATCGCTGTCCACCTTCATCTCCATATCGTGAGCTCACCATTTCCTACTGCAGCAGATCGTTTGGAGTAGCTGCTGAATTCTGCCTATTTCATGCGTGCACCCTGCTGCATGGAGAAGCTCTTCAACGAGCACAAATGCTGCCCATCCTCAGCACGATCATCTTCACAATTTCCAGCTGCTGAATTTTATCGTGGAGAAGCTGCCTACGAGAAGAAGCTGCAGCTGTTTACTATCTGCGTGGAGAAGCTGCTGAATTCTGCCCATTTCCTACACACACCTGCTGTCTTCATCGAGCACCGTGTTCTTCCTCCTTGTGGCACATCTCTTGGCTACATAACAACATGCAGTTTACCTCTCCTATGCCGCTGCCCTGCTGCATCTACTCCAACTGCCCGTGATGTCTTCTTCGTTCATGGATTACCTTGCTCCAATTCGTGGCTGCCCCTGGATCTAGCTCGTGACTCCCTGCTTCATTACCTACACGAGGTATTGACGTTCACAAGGTTCCACCTCTGAATTTGCTACTTGCAAGTTGATTGCCATGGAGTCCTCGAAGTTAAGTGCCTTTATTGAAAAGTTCACGGGTAAGAACTTTCCGACATGGCAAACAAAGTTGCGTCTTATCCTTATGAAAGACAGGGTGTGGAATGTTGTTTGTGGCAAGGATAAAAAGCCACAATCAGATGAGAAGAAAATTCTACACTGGGAGAATTTAAACGACAAATCCCTTTCTCTCATTGGTTTGGGTTTGGGTGATGAAGTTATTCATCATTTCGACTTTGATTCCACTGCTCAAGAATTATGGGAGAAGTTTGAAGGTGTCTTTGGCAATAAGGTAATCAATTCTAAGGTCTTTCTCCGTCAAGAATTCTTCAAACTCCAGACCTCCTCCCATCATGTACATGCTTCTCTTCCCCCTCTCCCTTTCCCCTTGTGTCATAGTCTCCCTCTTCATTCCCTCCCCTTCTAATTCATTTTCCCCTCCCATGATAATGTTTCGCCCTCACGTTCTCCTTTCCTCTATGGCCCTCGAGCGTCCCCATGCTCAGCCTCTAGCCTTTGGTCCTGATTTCTTTTCCGGCTAATAGAAATGGTGTGGCTGCTAGGATCGAAATCTCCATGGCTAGTGGTGTAAAACCTGTTACTCCTATGACTGGGTGCAGCTCTGCAGCCTCTTCCGTGCACAGTTCTCTACTTTTGCACCTCCAAACTGGGTTACTTCCCTATCCCTATGGCTGCAAAACCTCCCTGCTTCTACACTTTCAGTCTGCCTGCTTTTTGCTCACAGTTCCTACGTGTATTCTGACCGGCAAATCTTCAGCTCGTACCGGTCGCATCTGTAGAATTGTAACATTTGTGCTCCTTTTGAGTTCCTGCGCATGCATTCGATTCGCGCATCTACTATGTTCACCTGCGCAACAATTTCCTAGGCTCCTGTGTCTTCTAGTCACGGATAGTTTTCTCGCTTCGTGCATCTACTGTGTTCACCCGTGCGACAGTTTTCTGGGCTCCTACGTCTTCTGGTCGTGGACAGTTTTTCTGAGTTTCTGCAAAACTGTAGCAGTAGATCCCGCACCCCCCCTCTCTCTTCTCTTCTTCTCTTTCTCTTTCTCTTCTCCTCTCCTCTCTTTTTATTAAAGAGTAGGATTTGAACCCAAGACCTCCCCTTCACAAATCATTGGGCCAAAAAGTTGAAAGTGATGAAAATGTAATGATTTTTGTTTATATATTGAAATCTCAGGAACTATAACTCTCTAACCGTGGGGAGTTTACTCTTGCTATAAAAAGCAAAAGTACTGTGGGGGTTAAAGGTCACTGTGCCTTTACCCCAGTTATGTACAATACTCAAACACATATATAAATGAAGGAAAAAGAAGATTAGGGTGGTTCTGCACCCACCAAAACTTGTGTGGCTCTCTGTTTCTCTCTCTCCCTCTTTTGTTCTTACTTCCGTTGAGAGCACTCTCAACTAGTATCAGAGCCCAGGTGATCTAGCTGAGTGTGCGTGAATGCTTAAAGCTTAGCAGCTCTATGGGAGGAAGGAGAAGCTCTGTGGGAAGCTTTGTGGGTGACTTTACTTGCATCCGAGTGTGTTGAGACCTTGGAGGAACCTTTGGAAAAGTCACTTTGGTTTTGCAAAGTGGTTTTGAGAGCCTGTTAAGTATTTTCAAAGAAAAAGTCGTTTTTTGAGCTTTTCCCTGTTCCGTTCGATGACA
This sequence comes from Dipteris shenzhenensis, assembly GCF_047967505.1. Classification (NCBI taxonomy): domain Eukaryota; kingdom Viridiplantae; phylum Streptophyta; class Polypodiopsida; order Gleicheniales; family Dipteridaceae; genus Dipteris; species Dipteris shenzhenensis. The sequence goes on along the minus strand of NC_141600.1, from coordinate 42,127,488 downwards.
GAGACTTCGTATTGAATTGCAGAGGCAACTATTGCTTGCTTTTGGTATCCACTTCACTTTAGAAGCTTGGAAACACCTTCATTCTTGAATCTGGGATCATTTCATTGGATTTCTGAATCACTGTGTCAGTTTCTACGTTTTTCTGCTCGAGTGTTGGAACTCAAGTTTGGAGCAACCATTTGCAGATCTATCAGTTTTGGTGGACTCAAAAGGTGCTAAAACTTCTATGTTGCTCATCATTCGCACTCCGGTGGAGTTTACAAACAGCTCTGTTTCCAAAAACGTTTTTCAGTCCGTGTGTTGGACCCAGTGATTGAGACCACGGTTTCCAAAACCGTTTGTCCCATTGCGTTCCGAACGCCCAAAAACCCCTACCTATCAGTTCTTATGCGATTCGATGGAGGATTTTTAGAGTTATAGATCTCTGTGTATTCGATTTCGTCTCTCTATTATGCATTTTTCATTCCAAGGTTTTGAAACCTTAGATTTATGCCACATGGCAGTGGATAAGTGTTGACTCCCATTTCTCACTCATCGGTTGGGATTTTGGAGTTCCGGCAGAAGAGAGATATTTGCAGATTTTCTTGCTGAGTCCGATTATGCAATGGCGCCCATGTTTTGAGGCATCTCAGGTTCTATTTTCAGTAGTGGTCATTACCGTGGGACTATGATTTCTTGAGCATACCTTATGCAGATCACTCTAGTTCTAGTTTGATCAGTGTGTGCTCATTCGTGGTGTGCATTGGGTTGCAGTGGATGATTTATAGGCCATTTGGATGCATTGCGGTCCTTATTGGATGCGCTGATAGGCCCAAATTGCCTTAAGGGATGCTATTTTTATGGACGCTTTGCACATGGATGCTATTTTATGCTGAGGGACAGCTTTGACACATTGCAGGTGATGCACTAATAGTGCTATGCTCTCTTGGATGAGATATTATTAATGCATATGCTAGTGGACGGTGTTTATGCTTGAGTCATTTGGCACTTATTGGCATTTTGGATTGCCATTATATTTTCTTTTGGGCCAGATTTGCTCATATGGATGCATAGAATATGCACATGAGTCAGATGCTTTGAGACATGAGTTTTGGTGATATTTCACTCGATTGTGGCATACACATTTGGGTGCACTTGGTATTTGTGTGATTCTCTCTTACAGGCACTAGCATTTGGGATTTTGCTTTATTTGCATCATGGCATCCTCTTCCATGTCTGAAAAGGAGTTTTTCAACATTAAAAAGTTTGATGGCACAAACTTTTCTTTGTGGAAAGAACAGATAAGGGATGTGCTTATTCAAAAGAAGCAAATTAAACCCTTGGCAGGGATTGAAGCTAAGCCTGCAAATATGTTTGAGGATGATTGGAATGAGTTGGATGCATTAGCAAAGTCTACTATTAGACTTCATCTTGCAGAGTCAGTTTATTTCATAGTAGTAAATGAGCAAACTATGGAAGATTTGTGGAAGAAACTGTGTGCCACTTATGAGAAGGAAACTGCCTCTAATAAAGTTTACCTCATGAAGAGGTTGTTTGAGCTGCAAATGAAGGAAGGGGTCTCCATTGCTTCTCACTTGAATGAATTCAATATTATTTTCAGCCAGCTTCAGGCTCAGAAGATGAATTTTGATGCGGAGACTAAGGCAATATTTCTCTTATGTTCATTGCCATCCTCATGGGATACCTTCCGTACAGCTGTCAGTAACTCTGCACCTGGTGGAGTACTGAAATTTGATGATGTTGTGGGTAGCTTGTTGGCGGAGGAGATTAGATGGAAGTCTATGGACAGCAACAAGCAGGATGCAGCCTTAAATGTGCAAAGGGGCAGAGAGGGGGCAGATCACAGTTCAGGGGGAAGTCCCAAGAAAGAGGGAAGTCTCATAGCAAATCCAGGGCACGGAACATTGAGTGTTACCACTGTGGCAAGAAGGGCCATATGAAAAAGGATTGCTACAAGCTGAAAAGAGAAAAAAAGGATAAAAAAAGGAATGCAAATTGGGGTGCAAATCAAAAGGAAGAGAGTCCAAGGGAGGACAAAGGAAAAGTGAAGATCGAGGAGATCAATGCAGTCACACATGATAGTGACAATGACGTTCTCTTCATGTCTAGTTTATCTGCAGAGTTACTTACCACTTCAAATGATGCATATTCCCAGGATTGGATTTTGGATTCTGGTGCTTCATTCCATGTTACTCCCCATAGGGAATGGTTCTCCACTTATGACAGTGGAAATCCAGGTTGTGTGCATCTTGGAAATGACTATGCATGTGACATAGTGGGAGTAGGTGACATAAAGTCTTCTTTTGTGAATGGGTCTGCATTTATTTTGAAACATGTGAGACATGTGCCTAAGTTGACCAAGAGTCTTATTTCAGTGGGTCAGCTAGATGATGCTAGTTTTCACACCACTTTTGGCTTTCAGAGTTGGAAAATTCAGAAGGGCTCTATGCTTTTGGCCAGGGGTGCCAAGTGTGGGACTTTGTATCCCTTACATGTATCAGGGGTATTTGATCATGTTGTTGCAATAATCGAGCAGCCAAGCACTTCTTTGTGGCATTGCAGGTTGGGGTACATGAGACAGAATGGAATGAAACTCTTATGCCGTTTGGGTTATGTACCGCATTTGAGTTTCTCTGATTTTGAATTTTGTGAGCACTGTCTCTATGGGAAGCAGACTAAATAAGCCCATAAAAGAAGGGGAAAGAAAGAGTTTCAAAAGCTTGATTTGGTGCATTCAGACGTATGTGGTCCCATGCCTACACGGTCATTAGGCGGGGCTGAATACTATGTGACATTATGCAACTAGGAAAGTGTGGGCTTATGCTATAGCTCGGAAGAGTGATGTGTTCTAGGTATTTCAGAAATGGCTGGCCTTGGTTGAGAATTAGTCAGGTAGAACGCTTAAATGCCTACGGACTGACAATGGTGGAGAGTATCTCTCTCATGACTTTCAGCATTTCTGTGATACACGTGGGATTAAGAGGGAGCTCACATCCCCTCGTACTCCAGAGAAAAATCCAGTTGCAGAAAAGATGAACCGTACCATTCAAGAAAGGTTGCAATGCATGCTTTCCAATGCAAGTCTTTCTGGTGGTTTTTGGGCTGAGGCAATGAAGACTGCAGTGCATGTGAGCAATAGATCACCTAGTAAGAGTTTGGATGGCAGTATTTCTGAAGAGGCATGGAGTGGCAAGAAGCCCTCTTACTCTCATTTGCATATATTTGGGTGTGAGGCATATGCACATGTGCCGAAAGAGCTTCGAAAGAAACTAGATCCTAAGTCTAGGAAATGCATCTTTCTGGGTTATGGTGAAAGTGGAGAGATGGGCTATCGTCTCTGGGATCCAGAAGCAAAGAAGATCATACGTAGCCATGATGTAGTCTTCAATGAGAAGAAGATGCATAAGGCACCCATGAGGGATGTGGAAATGAGGAGAATCACTTTCCAGGATGTGAATCCACCTGCATATGTTGATAGACAGCAAGCTGTCCATGCACCAAAAGTGCAAGAAATGGTACGACCAAGTACTCCCATAGGTATACAATCAAGGGTAGATGATGGATCATCTATTGGTGGAAATGATGAGCCAAATGTGGCTGATATGCAGGTGGGACAGCAAGCTGAAATGCCCTTGAGAAGATCATCTAGAGTGTCTAGACCACCTGATAGGTTTGTTCTAGGGGTAGACTATGTGATGCTTACTGATTGCGGGGAGCCTTCTTGCTATAGAGAGGCTATGATGCACGAGGATCAATGCAAGTGGGAGTATGCTATGCAATCAGAGATGAGTTCACTTATGAAGAATAAGACTTGGGACTTGGTTTCTTTGCCACATGGAAAGAAAGCATTGCCATGTAAATGGGTCTACAAGATGAAGGTCACAGGTGATGATGTGCCTAGGTACAAGGCCCCCGTTTCGTCGCTAAAGGGTTCAAGCAAGAGAAGGGTGTGGACTTTGATGAGATATTCTCTCCGGTTGTGAAGATGACCACACTTAGATGCATGCTTGGACTAGTGGTAGTAGAGGATATGGAGCTTAGGCAGATGGATGTCAAGACAGCTTTCTTGCATGGGGATTTGCATGAGGAAATTTACATGGTGCAACTGGAAGGCTTTGAAGAAAAGGGCAAAGAGCATTTAGTTTGCAAGCTAAAGAAGAGTCTCTATGGTCTTAAGCAAGCACCTAGACAATGGTATCAGAAGTTTGATGCTTTCATTTGGTCCCAGGGTTTTAGAAGGAGTGAAATTGATCACTGCCTCTACACTAAAAGGACTAAGGATAATAGCCTGATAATCTTGGCACTATATGTGGATGATATGCTATTGGCTAGCAAGAATACTTATGAGCTAGATGCATTAAAGGCCAAGTTGCATGAGGCCTTTGATATGAAGGATTTGGGACTTGCAGGTCATATTCTTGGTATGCGCATCACACGTGATCGGAGTAGGAAATTCCTTTGGCTTTCACAAAAAGAGTATGTTACAAACGTATTGCAGTGTTTCAATATGGAGGGGCGGAAGGCAGTGAGTACTCCATTGCCTCCATATGTGAAACTGAGTCATACAGATAGTCCCAAATCAGATGAGGAAAGGGCCATGATGGCCAAGGTTCCTTATGCATCAGCAGTTGGGAGTCTTATGTATGCTGTGATAGCTACTAGACCAGACATTGCATTTGCAATGGGAGTACCATGAGGTAGCTAAGTACATCATGAGGTACATTGGGAGGCAGTTAAGTACATCATGAGGTACATGAAGGGTACCAAGGAGATGTGCATCTGCTTTGGTAAAGGAGACATGCGTGTACTTGGGTATACAGATTCAGACTATGCAGGGCATGTGGATAGTAGGAGATCCACTTCTAGTTATGTGTTCACCTTTGCAGGTGGTGCAGTGTCGTGGATGTCTCATGCATAGAAGTGCGTTGCTTTGTCTACCACAGAGGCTGAGTATGTTGCAGCCATAGAGGGTTAAAAGGAGGCTATATGGCTTGATCAGCTAGTGGGAGATTTGGGGATTCATATACGTGTACCGACATTGCATAGTGATTCCATGAGTGCTATTCAGCTAGCACGGAATCCGGTCTTTCATGCAAAGACCAAACACATTGAGGTCAGGTACCATTTCATCAGGGAGGTACTTGAGGACAAGCGCATAGAGCTTGTCAAGGTTCATATAGATGATAACCCTGCAGATATGCTGACGAAGAGTCTACTTAGTCAGCGGTTTGAGTATTGTCGTGTATTGATGGGCATTGGATAGTATGCTCACTGGTTGTCCTCCCTTAAAGGCACATTGTCCTTTAAGTGGGAGGTTGTGGGGGTTAAAGGTCACTGTGCCTTTACCCCGATTATGTACAATACTCAAACATATATATAAATGAATGAAAAAGAAGATTAGGGTGGTTCTACTCCCACCAAAACTTGTGTGGCTCTCTGTTTCTCTCTCTCCCTCTTCCATTCTTACTTCTGTTGAGAGCACTCTCAAGTACTTCATTTCATGTGCTCTATTCACATCTCCTGCTAGATTGCCAATTGGGAACTTTTCCAAGTCTACTTCACGGACGCACTTCACGGACGCACGCCACACGAGGAGGGTGGATATTTATGTCACTTCTCGATGAGTTTAAGGATTTGGTGCCTCGTCCTCTGCTCATTACGGCTACCAATTGGCGAGATCTCTTTCTTGATCTTCATGTCGAAGCAGATTGTCTAGTGCATTGTTCGAGGAGACGATGGGTGGGATGATACACTATGGTTGGTTCAAGGTGAAGAACTATTGATACACTGGGAGAACTTTGATTTTAATTCTACTTATTCTGCGGTGATCGAGCTACTTGCTGCTTCGGAGGTAATTAAAAGGGTGTCCTTCATCGAAGGGTGGGATGCTCCCCAAGCTTGGGGGGAGATTTGGTGCATCTGCTTGTTAATTCCTATGGATAAGCTCATCTTGAATGGTTTATTCTCAATCTCACTACAAAGGTTTCTAGGCCTCGGCTATGGTTGGTAATGTTTCGACCAAGGAATCCATTTGTACATAATTAAGCTTCTGTGCCTGATTTCGAGCTTCAAGTTGTAATTCTTTTTGGTCTAAATATAAACTATCAATAAAGGATTGCAAGTTTATTTGGTGCTGAATGTTTGGCTCAAGTGTTGATTTCTCCCCACCCTCTCCTTCTACCTATCTTGGACTGCCGAGAAACTTGGGATGTCCAAATTTTAGTCTTGGTGTGATGACATCTTGGATCCTTCAATTTGATGGAGCTTACAAACCTTCGACCAAGGCTGCTGGCATGGGTGTGAAGCTCACTTCACTGGGTGGTGAGGAGTATTGTTATAGCAAGTCTACACCTACAAGTACTTGTAATCAAGCTGAGCACTCGGCACTCATTTTTGGGCTACAAAAGGCACAAGAGCATCATGTCAAGCAACTTGAAGTGCAAGGAGATTCTCAACTAGTGTGTTAACAAGTTAGTGGAAGGTGGAAGGTGCAGAGCAAAGGCTTGGTTCCATGACATCAACAAGCATTGGAACTTTGCAACCAATTTGAAGAGGTAAAAATTCAGCATATCCCTCGAGCTCAAAATCTAGTTGCTGATTTCTTGGCATGTGAAGCTTGTACTTCAATCACACATGACGCGAGTGGAAGCACCACCCCAACAAAGCTGTAAGCTACGAAGGAGGGTGATCATTTGCAAGGAATGCAAAGGTTGTGGTCATCATGAAACTAGCTGCAAGCCACGAAGGAGGGTGATCATTTGCAAGGAATGCAAAGGTTGTGGTCATCATGAAACTAAGTGTTGGGCATACTTGATACGAGTTTACCGACTTCGGAAGATCATGAGAAAGGTCCTCAAGGACATTGCTCAAAAGAAGGATGCCACACTGCACACCCCTTGAAGAAATAGCATGGTGACTACAAGAATTAGAAGAAGCTAAAGGTGATGTGCAAGCTCTCCAACTGTTGACATTTGTCATGGCATTCTTGTTTGCCTTGATGAACAACCTCATGCAGCGCCGTGTCTCTAACCCTCGCTTGTAAAGATGGATGTGATATCATGAGGGTTGGTCCTTTTAAGATTGTCTATGTGCTGTTCTATGCTGAAGATTCTTTCCGTGTAGTATTTCACAATACACCAGTTACACCCTACCCTGCCTATGTGTGCTTTGTGGATGTATCTTCACCCGATTTTCAGTTCAAGCTTCCTCTTTCTATTGTTTGTCCATAGATAAGCCTCATCTTGCCTCTCTCTTTTCCATCTTCCAAGCATGGCTGACATTCCCGTGTTTTGTGGACGGGTGGAAGAAAATCCAAATGAGTATCTTGTTGCCTTCAAGCGCCGTTGTGTTTCTCTCAATTTTCTTACTGAAGAGAGATGGATGTTGGTTTTTCCCACATTTCTAGAGGGTTTGGCTCAAGTGTGGTATGAGAAGCAGGCCGACGATGTTCACCAAAGTTGGCCAAGGTTGATAGCAGTGATGATTGAGTATTTTGGCAAAGAAGAGGAGCCAGAGAATGTGTACCTGTAGGTGGCAAATTTGAAGCAGTCAGAAGGTGAGATAGCGTGTCGATATGTGGATCGAGCGGCCGTGCTCCTGGACTGTTTAATTGCCACGTAGGAAGACAATGCTGGATTTCAAGTTGGAATGACTCAGCATGTGCTGGGCTACCTTGTAGCAGGAGCAAGTGATGAATTCCGCCTCAAGCTTAAATGGGAGAATCCAGAAACTATGGTGCTAGCACATGAGATTGCTCAAAAGTTTGATAAAGTTTAGTCTAACCCCACTTCAAAGAAGACGATTGTCCCTCCGCAACCCCCTTAATTCTTGCAACAACAACTTGGGGGGTCTAACTCAGGGGCATACCCCCACCCCTCATCAGGGATGTATCCATTGCCTCCACCTCAAATGTATGGTCCTCCCTTAGATGCTTACCCTCAACAAGGTGTATATTCTCACCCTCTGCCTCGAAGATTTCCCCAGCATTACCCACGAGCCCCCCTCCTTTCTACTCCCTCGGCCCCTCTAGCTAAAGAGGCCCCCCCTGCAATAGAACCTGGAGTCAATGACCTAGCCAAGGCCCTGAATGATCTTCGGCTTGAGATGGTGGGCATCAGAAATCAAGCCAACCGCCCTCCAAAAGACCGTGCTAATGTTGTATTGTACGAGTGCCACCAGAAGGGTCATTATCGCACGGAATGTCCCAATATTCCAAGGGTGAATCTTCTAAGTGAATCAGGCACTAAGGATTCTGACATGGAGAACTTGACCTTGGGAAAAGAAGTCGTACCACCTCGAATCCCTCTCCAAACTGTGGACTGGGCCGCCCTAGGAAGAAGGTATCCTTCTCAGAGCCCTCAGATGTTGAGATGGCAGACCCACCAACAGAGAAGACTAAAAGATCCCGTAGGAGTAAGTGGTCACCCTCAAATTTTCCCATCGGCTCGGGGCAAGAAGACTATTCGGTCATTCAGGACCTTGCTCATCATACTTTGAGTATCACGCTCCCTTAACGAATAGCATTAAACCCTAAGGTAAGACATGAGCTGTAGCAAGGGCTCTCAATGAGGAGAAACAAGAAAAAGGGAAAGGTAAGAGAGGTATCTTCTATCTCTGAAGAAATTGATCGGCACCCACATACAGTCAATGTCATCGTAGATAATTGCCATGTCAAAAATGTGTGTGTTGATGGGGGAGCTGTAGGTAATATCATGGTGCCCCGAATCATGAAGAAATTGAATTTGAAATGTATAAGGCGTTCCTCCACTCGAATCAAGGCAGTAGATGGTCGACGACTCGCCACCCTGGGAGTCATTGAGGATTTGCCCATCACTGTCAATGGGTTGACCACCACCGTCAATTTCTATGTAGTGGACATTAAAGATGCAGGTAGGTGTTACCCAGCCATACTCGAGAGCCCATGGTTGAGAAAGAGCGATGTAGTCAGCTATTGGAAGACGGGATACATGTCTTTTGGTGCTTCTAAGGAGAAGATCCCAGTGCAACCAAGTTCCACGGAACCAGAATAAGAAGAGGAGCAAGACAGTGATACTCTCTCATTCTCGGTGTCTAAATCAATGGAAGAATCAGATGGGGGAGAGGAGTTCTCAGAGGAGGAAGTTTACATGATGGGGGTGTCTCTGACCCCGCCACCTATAGAAAAGGTAATAGCTAGTCCTCAACAGCTTGAATCCATGCTTTCCCCAAACCTCACTCCAAGTGAGAAAGATAAGTTCCTAGAAATGTTCAAAGATTTCCATGACCGCTTTGCAACTAGCTACCACACCTTTGCCATGTGACTGCCATAGAGCTGAAGCCTAATGCGAAGCCTGTGGCTCAGAACTATCAAAGATTAGGGCCCCTACAGACTGATGCTTTGTGCTTGGAGTTGTAGAAACTTGTAGAAGCTGGGTTTATTGTTTCGGTTCACAATACTCAATGGGTTTCACCAGTGGTAGTCACCCCAAAGAAAAACAACAAGTGGCAGGTCTGCATCGACTATAAGAAACTCAATGCAGCCACCAAGAGGGGCCATCATCCTCTTCCCTTTCAAGAACTCATTCTTGAGAAGGTAAGTGGTCATGAGATGTATACTTTCTGTGATGGCTACTCTGGGTTTTATCAAATCAGAGTTGCCGAAGAAGATGTGCTTAAAACCACATTTGCCACACCCTGGGGGACATTTGCATTCAAAGTAATGCCATTTGGCCTCACCAATGCTCATGCTACCTTTCAAAGATTTATGCAGATGGTGTTTGCTCCTTATTTGGGGGATTTCTTGGAGGTGTTTTTAGATGATTTTTGTATATTCTCATCACGTAAGGAGCACGTCATGAAGGTTAGATTGGCCTTCCAAAGAGACAATGATGCAAATGGCAGTCTCAACCCAGAGAAATGCACCATTGGAGCCACTCAAGGGAGGTTATTGGGACATATTGTCTCATCTGAGGGTGTCACTGGCCTGACCCCGAGAAGGTAGAAGCCATCCTCAAGCTCTCCCCATCAACAACCAAATGTCAGGTACGCTCATTTGTCAATGTAGCAAGATACTATCACCGCTTCATTGATCAATATGCTGCTTTGACATGACCCATGACTATACTATTAAAAGATGGGGTTGATTTCTCTTGGGATGAGGATTGTGATCATGGGTTTGCACAAATCAAGAATGCTCTGGCTTCAGAACCCATTCTACGTAATCCAGATTGGTCAAAGACTTTCTATATCAATCCTGGGTTTGGTGAGCACACTCTAGCAGGTATTCTTCTCCAGCAAGGGGAGGATCGATTCATGTATCCCGTTCGATTTGCTTCTCGACAATTGCTCGACACTGAGCGATGCTATTCAGAGGCTGACAAGCATGCCTTGTCTTTGGTGTTTTGCATTGAGAAATTTAAGCATTATGTGCCTGGAAAGTCCTTCATTATACTCATTAGCACTGGTCTTGCAAAGCAGGTTCTTCAATCACCAAACCCCATGGGCTGGTTGGCCAAATGGTTGGCAGTTTTACAAGAATATGATTTTTCTTTCAAAATTGTAAAAGGGGGTTGTTCCAACTTGAAGAATGCTTTGATTGATTTAGAGGAGTGCCTTGATGTAACCCTTGTAGCGGCCATAGAAATTGGGGATCCATGGTATGGTGGTATCTACAGGATTCTGACTGCTTTCTCCTTTCCTCCAGAAAGTACTAGCTATGAGAGAAAGAAGATCCGCAGAGATAGTAAGCGCTACACCCTCTTTGATGGGGTGTTGTGCCATCAAGGCATGGATGGGGTACTAAGACGGGCCATTGATGCATATGAAGTACCTAAGGTATTGAAGCATTATCATGATGGATTTTATGGAGGCCACTATGCCAGTGACTATACAGCTAAGAAGATTTTACATGCTGGATACTATTGGCCGACCTTGTTCAAGGATGTCACTTTTGTTAGATATCAATGCTCCACTCTCATGTCACTACGTGGGAACCAACTAACTCTACTTGTAAGCCCCCCATATGAGGAGAAGGCATTTGAGTAGCTCGGTTATCCAGTAGGTTCTGGTTTGGACACAAGATGGGGGCCATGTGTGGCCTGATGGCTGGACGGCTTTAGATAGAGTTGGCACACCACCAACTAGGCTACATGCAAGTGCGGGAAGGCATCCCTTGACTGACCGCACTGAGGGTACATGGAGCATTTCCTAGGGTAGCCCACTCTCAGGTTGTGGGGCCCGTTTGGAGCCTCAGATGATCTTGGATGGCTCTGGGCCGAATGGAAACCATAGGTTAGTTGCTCTCTTTGGTGCACCAGTTCTATCGTATGGTCAGTGGCCTATTTCGGGACTGACCCCCACTCGACCGTTTTGGGCGGTCTAGGTCGGTCACCCAATTGAGCCTAACCGACTACGACTGGTGGCTATATAAGAGCAAGCTCGTGAAGCCCATTTCATCACTGGCTACAGAAACCCTGATTCCTTAGCATCCACCCAGCCTCGGTCTTCTACTGTTTTTAGCACGACATCGAAGCTTCTTTCACAGGAGCGCACGGTTGGGAGGCAGTGCCATCTATTGTATCAGTTCTACAGTAATCAAATTTTTGATTCTCCATACTATCTTGTTTTCTCTCTTGCGTACGAGATCCTATTATCTGTTGAGCATAGATGTTGTATTATTTTCTTACATGGTATCAGAGCCTGGACTCTAGCAAGAAGATTTGGTAGTGTGTTTCTCTTTGCGAGCAGATTGTGAGAGATGGCCCAGCCCGCAAGACTGCGAATCCCACCATTCGGCGAAAGCGGAAAGTTGGACGGCTCTAACTATCCACTCTGGAAGTTCAAGATGAAGACCATCCTAAGCGCATATGAGCTTTGGGACACTGCTACTGGGGTGGACGTGAGGCCAGTTGCGAGACCGGATCCGAGACCAGGATCCGAGACCAGATCCAACCAATGCAGGACAACAGATAGTACCAACTGCAGATGAGATTCTCACGTGGACAAGAAGAAATGCAGATGCATTGTGTTCTATTGTCTGCAATGTTAGTGATTCCGTCATGGTGTTAATTCAACATGTCACCACAGCGGAGGAGGCATGGACGGTCTTGAAAAATCAATACGAGACCACGAATCAGATGCGTATTCAAAATCTGGAGACTCAACTGCGAACGAGAAGTTGTTTGAGTCTGAAGCGGCAGAGAAGTTCATCACCAGGGTGAAGAATCTACGTGATCAGATGACTGCGATTGGCATTACCATCACCAGCGAGAATCTAGCACGAAGGTGCATATAGATTCTCCCACCAAAGTACGACGGTCTTGTTACGGCGCTGAATACGCAGAACAGAAATCCGCCCCTCAACTTTGAGGATTTCAGTGCGATGCTTTTGGAGGAGGAGATGCATCAAAAGACGAGGACTAGAGAAGATTCGGCTTTCTAGACTGGATCAAAGAAAGGTAAGGGTAAGGACTCTGGTAACCCATCTTCTTCTGATGATAAAAAGAGAAAGAAGAAGATCAAAAGCTTCTATTGCAACAAGGTAGGGCACAAGCAGAATGAGTGCCAAAAGAAGATTGCATATGAGAAGAACGGAGTAAAGAAAGAGTCCAGCAACAGCGTGCAAGCAGCACCAATAGAGCTATTCGTCGCAATTGAGGAGATTTGCACGGAGGTAGTTCATGTACCTATGGATGAACCTTGGATCATTGACTGTGGTGCATCGTGCCACATGACCAGTCAGAAGGATTGGTATACCTCTCTACAACCAGTAGGGAATGACATCATGGTAGCAGTCGACAATCATGCAAAATGTCCAGCAAAAGGAAAAGGTACGATTGCTCTTAAGTCAGATGGAGTTGTAAAACAGTTGTCTGATGTTCTTTATGTGCCAGATATCAAGAGGAACTTGTTGTCCGTTTCTGTGATCACAGATCGGGACCTCAAAGTTCAATTCGATAGGAATGGTGCACAGATTTTGGATCTTCAAGGAAAGGTCGTTGGTAAAGGTACACAGCACAACAACATTTACGAACTCTCAGCTTTCAGTGCTCAAGTAGATGTGAAGAACATTAAGCTGTGGCATGAGAGGTTTGGTTATCTAAACCTTAGTTCTTTGAAGGAGATGCATAAAAGTGGAATGATTGCAGACCTACCAGAAATTTCAGATCTGCCCGATGTATGTGAAGCTTGCATAATGGGCAAGTAGCATCGGCATCCCTTTCCTAAAGAGGCTAGTAGGGCAAAGGCTCCTCTAGAGCTCGTTCACACAGACCTCTGCGGAAAGATGGAGACGGAAGCTTTGGGTGGTTCCTACTACTTCATGATGCTGATCGACGACTATAGTAGAAGGATATGGATATACTTCCTGAAGACTAAAGACAAGGCTTTCAGTAGGTTCAAGGAATGGCATGTAATGGTCGAGGAAGAATCGGGGAGGAAGGTGAAGAAGTTGAGATCAGACAGAGGTGGAGAGTTCACATCGACTGAATTCGAAAGTTACTACAAAAGTCACGGGATCAAGAGGCAGAAACCCCCGCCACATATATCACAGCAAAATGGAGTAGTAGAACACAAGATGCGCATCATCCGCGAAATGGGCCGGAGTATGATAAAAGGAAAAGATTTGCCAAAGACTTTCTAGGCTGAAACATGTAACACTGTAGTTTACATCCTGAATCATAGCTACATGAAGGCTGTGAATGAGATGACTCCACTGCAAGCCTTTTCTGGTAAGAAACCTTCAGCTGCACATTTTAGAGTTTTTGGATGTGATTGTTTTGTGCATGTCCCTGATGCTACCAGGACCAAATGGGAACCGAAGAGTCAGAAGTGTATTTTCTTAGGCTACAATGAAGAGGCAAAGGGTTACCATCTCTATAACCCTGTTACCAAGAAGGTAATTGTAAGTCAGGATGTGGTCTTCTCAGAATAGCCGCATCAATTGGAGGATGCTTCCTTCCCAGACAACCAGGACCAGCATATCCATCCAGTACCACCACCAATAGCAGACCGAACTCCCCCAACGATGCTTGGGAGGATTCAAGACAAAGAAGATGAAGAAGAGCCTGTAGAACCACAACGGCAATGGCCATTCCCGAAGTGGGTAAAGCAGCTTTTGGATGGCAGAGAACCTCCAGCCATTGAGGAGGAACCATCCGAACACCACCAATCCAAGAGATTAGAGGAGCAAAGAAGGGCGCAGGAACACTTGGTCAACTATGCTTTGATGACAGAAGTGATCTGTGCTGATGAACCCAAGTGTCTTGAAGAGGGACAGGGTGATGATAGGTGGATGGAGGCTATGCAGTTGGAATATGGCTCCATAATGAAGAACAACACTTGGGACCTTGTGGATCGACCACCAAAACGCAAGGTAATCGAAATCAAGTGGGTGTACAAGACCAAGTATAAGTCCGACGGCATGTTGGATAAGTACAAGGCTCGGCTTGTGGCAAAAGGTTTTGCATAGGTACATGGTTTTGATTATCAAGATACTTTTGCTCCCACAACTCAACTAACCACAATTCGCAGTGTTTTGGCTTTAGTTTCCCAGGGAAGTTGGCCCGTGTTTCAGATGGATGTGAAATCTGCCTTTCTGAATGGAGATCTCAAGGAGGAGGTATACATGGAACAACCACCAGGTTTTGAGATCCCTAGTTCAGAAGGTAAAGTCTGCAAACTGAAGAAGGCACTTTACGGGCTGGAACAGGCCCCACGAGCATGGTACCAGCGAATTGATGCCTACTTCTACAAAATGGATTCAGGAGGAGCCCATCTGATGCAAATTTGTATATCTTCAGAGAAGGAGGCAGGTGTATGATTGTGGTCCTTTATGTGGACGACCTTGTCATAGCAGGGAACCATGAAGAGAAGATCTCACAGACGAAGCATTTGCTAGGAAGAGAGTTTGAAATGAAAGACCTCGGACTGATGCATTTTTGTTTGGGGATTGAAGTTTGGCAGGAGCCGAAACAGATCTTCATTTCATAGCTAAATTATGCTGGAGAGATACTAAAGGCATTTGGCATGGCTGAGTGCAAGACAGTTGGTACCCCTCTGGAGGTTAATGTGAAGCTCTCAAACAAGGATTCATGACCACTGGTGGACGAAGCGAAGTACAGAAGGCTTGTGGGTAGCTTGATTTACCTGTGCAACACACTGTCGGACATCAGTTTTGCGACTGGTGTACTAAGCAAGTTTTCCAATAAGCCCCAGGAGAACCATTGGAGGGCAGGGATGCGGGTGCTGAAATACATCAAAGGCACACTTGATTATGGCATCACCTATACCAAGGGCAACATCTTGACCAGATTCTGTGACTCGGGGGCAGGAGACGTGGACAGGAGGAGATCAGTGACAGGGTCTTGTTTCTCACTTGGATCTGGAGTTGTGTCATGGGTCAGCAAGAAGCAACCCACAGTTGCTCTTTCTTCTACCGAGGCCGAGTACAAATTTGCATGATTTGCTTCTTGCGAGGCAGTGTGGTTGAGGAGGATTGTGGGGGACATGGGTGCATTGTAGAACAAGCCTATGCAGTTATCATGTGACAATCAGAGTTGCATGGCGATTGCAAAGAACTCGGTGTTCCACGCTCGCACAAAACACATTAAGATTCAATATCACTTTGTACATGAGCTCATCATAGATGGAGAGGTCAACTTGGTGTACTGTCTGACTACAGAGAATGCTGCAGACATCTTCACGAAGGCTCTTGGAAGAGACTTGCTGGAGAGGAATTTTCATCGACTTGGCATTGGACTGAAAAAGTAAGCTCACTTGTGGGTGGACATTGAGGGGGGGTGTTAGATATCAATGCTCCACTCTCATGTAGCTACGCGGGAACCAGCTAACTCTACTTGTAAGCCCCCCATATGAGGAGAAGGCATTTGAGTAGCTTGGTTATCCGGTAGGTCCTGGTTTGGACACCAGATGGGGGCCATGTGTGGCCTGATGGCTGGACGGCTTCAGATAGAGTTGGCACACTATCAACTAGGCTACATGCAAGTGCGGGAAGGCATCCCTTGACTGACTGCACTAAGGGTACACAGAGCATTTCTCAGGGCAGTCCACTCTCAGGTTGTGGGGCCCGTTTGGAGCCTCAGATGATCCCGAATGGCTCTGGGCGGGGCCGAACGGTGACCATAGGTTAGTTGCTCTGTTTTGTGCACCAGTTCTATCGTATGGTCGGTGGCCTATTTCGGGACTGATCCCCAGTCGACCGTTTTGGTTGGACTAGGTCGGTCACCCAATTGAGCCTAACAGACTACGACTGGTGGCTATATAAGAGCAAGACCGTGAAGCCCATTTCATCACTGGCTATAGAAACCGTGATTCCTTAGCATCCAGCCTCCGTCTTCTACTATTTCCAGACATGTAGAGGCCAGATTGGTGCAACTTCAGAAGCTAGCCGACGCCTTGCACTACACCAAATAGAGATCCAAAAGAATCGACAAAAGGCTCGCTTGGATGCTAAGATTCACAAGGGATGGGAAAGATGCGTTGCTAAGGGGGATGTTGTGCTATGCTTTGATAACAGATTGGACCACCAAATGGATAAGAAGTTTCTACCATTGTGGATCGGTCCATACAAAGTCATCAAGGAACGTAGCAATGGGTCTGTACAAGTCAAGAGCTGCATGAGCCATATGGTAGGAAGGTGATCAACAAGCGTTATCTCAAGCCCTTCTTTGTGCGTGTTGGACCTAGGCATGGAAATGCTGTGCATTCCCTACCTGGGGGGGAACTGTTATGGATAAAATTGTCTAAGGAAAACGGCATTAATATGTGTGCGTGTTTGTATGTGTGGCAATAGTATAATAAAATATGGTGTGAATAGGGCCCAGGGTTGAGGTGGCAGGGCATGACCATGTGCCACCCTTCCACGTAAGAGGACCCATAAGGTGTGTTGTACATAATCCATGGTAGTAATATTATAAAATGTAAGGTGGCATGGCTCCTCCATGTGCCACCCCTCCACCTAGGCTGCATTTAGTTAGATATGGCTCAAAGTCCATGGGAGAAGTAATATAAAATAGGTGGAGATGGATATTGTATTAGGTTATTCCCTCCATATAGGATAGGCTCATGTGGGGGAGGTATAGAAGGTCCAAGAGAGCAAGTTAAATAATGGGAAAAGTAGGATGAGGTGGCAAGATTCCTTGTGCCAACCCTCCACTTGTCCTCCTAGAGGTTTGAACATATTATAAAATTGGGGAGAGACCAAGGGAGTATCATAGACTTGAGATATGGGGCTTGATTTATGTGGCAAAATGAGGCAAAGGGTTGTCGCACACAATTGAGAGTGCGTAACCGCCTAACCCACATGGGAGACTTTTCCACACACACCATACATGTGGGAGGATGCATTTATTGGGAGAGAGCCCCTCTCTTGGCTATAAAAGGAGGGGACTATTCCTCGATGAGACACGCTCATTCTTGTAAAGCCACCTAGCTAGTACTTTGATTTCTCCCTTCCCTTCCTTTCAAAATAAAGCATGGTCCTCTTCCCTTGATGTCTCCATCTTTATATTCCTCCTCCCATCATGTGCACACTTCTCTTCCCCCTCTCCCTTTCCCCTTGTGTCATAGTCTCCCTCTTCATTCCCTCCCCTTCTAATTCCTTTTCCCCTCCCATGATAACGTTTCGCCCTCACGTTCTCCTTTCCTCTATGGCCCTCAAGCGTCACCATGCTTAGCCTCTAGCCTCTGGTCCTGATTTCTTTTCCGTCTAATAGTGTCTAAATAGAGCTTTCTTAATAACAACACCACATCCATCATGTTCACCCTTGCCATGGCTAGACCCAAAGAAATTCCACATCATGTTTAGACCAGTCAAGGATTTGAACCTTGAGACAAAGTAGAATTCACATACTGATTTAAATTGAGAGGCATCACCATCTGACCACACCCAATGTTTTTTTATATTTTCTGCATAGAGATTTTCGTTTTTCAACCATTACCAATGCAGTAAGAAAAGCAGGCTGCACCAATAAGGTGTCATGTTCCCTATCATCTGAAATGTAGAAATGCTATGTGTGTTGCACTGACGTGGGCTCCTGTGAGTCAGGAAGTAGATTGGCATCAGTCATAGAAGAATCAAGCAAACGACTGTACGTGATATGCATAAGAATTGTTATCTGCTTGTTGTACCAATGAGCACTTTGTATCTCATCTTGTTCTTGAAATGAAAAGTTTTCAGAAAAATCTATGACAGAGACAATAGTCTCAAGGCACGTCCTAAATTGCCTATCCTAGGCCAGATGGGGCCGTAAGATTATGAAGCACATATTTTGGGATGTATTTAACCATGTGCCCTATAAGCTTCCTCGGTTGAGTGCTCTTATTCCATAGTAGCCATCTCTTTTTATCGGATCCTTCAACAATTGACATTTTCAAATCTACTCCATTTTAGAGCAACATGGTTGTCTTCCCTCATTTCATTTGGATAGACATGAAATCTCCTCTTCTTCAACTTTAGACTGCAATGCTTGCATGTGCCACAAATGCGTTCAATGCGGTGCCACTCACAATCTCCCTTTAGACAAACCACTGGCTCCCATAGAGACCTTAGGCTACACAAAACCTGCTCTCCCTTGCAACACATGGTAAGGATCTAGGTGGCCTACAGACTGTGCATTCATCAAGGAGACATAGGTATCGATCCCCATGGAGCAATGCTCCAACACGACCATATCTCAAGTCATTCATAGCTTGCCGGGCCAGGTCAAAGTATATGTGTGTTTTGCAACAACAACCATTCCAGTCTTTGAGTTTCTTGATGTACTAGGACTTACAATGCTCAAGCTCATCTGCCCAATTGAAATCTCAGAATTTCGATCCATAAACTTGAGATACAACTCCATCTATTGGCCCAAAAATATGCGACAATAGAATAGTGAGCCCTCTTTTAAATGGAACAAGAGGACAATGAGCTCCATTTTTGCACTACTAAAACAAGACAACACACAGTACGTGCAAAAACGTGTTCTAATTAAAGTAATAATTTTCAACCATCGTGGTGGTTTAGGATAGTCACAATTTCGACTGTCGGGGTGGTTTAGGATAGTCACAATTTCAATCATCGGGCTGGTTTAGGACACATTTCGGACAGTCAACCATCAGGCTAGTTTAGGACACATTTAGGACAGTCACAATTTCAACCACCTGGATGGTTTAGGACACCATCACAATTTTAACCACCGAGCTGGATTAGCCTAACGGTTTGAACTTCACATATTAGACAATAACAAGTATCTTGCTTTTCATTTCGAAATTTCACAATTAGAGAATAACATTTCACAATTAGAAAATAACACTATATTGCTTTTCATTTCTGAATTTCACAATTTTAATCACAATTTCAGTTTAACTGCTTTTTGCCTTGAACCAGCATCGGGTTGGGTTAGGACAATCACATTAAGTACAAGCCATCCCGGTCTAGAAATAGTTGTATATGACCCGAATAGCAGGAAATTAAATTTAATGAATTTAAGTACTAAGAAACACAATAAATTCAACCACTGGGCTGGTCAACAACTAATGTCTATTCAACCATGCTGGTTCAAAGCAATCACATAACTGGTGCTTGAGCTGAAGCAGCTATGGTTGCATGATGTTCCAACCATGCTGGTTTAGGACAATCACATAACTAGTGATTGAGCTGAAGCAACCATGGTTGCATGATGTTCCAACCATCGGACTGGTTTAGAAAAATAACAATATATTGCTTTTTTGATGCAAAATATATTGCTGCTAAGTTTCATTCAACTCTCGGAGGGTGGACTACTTAGAAATCGTATGTATCATGTGCATTCAAGCAGTATTTCAAAACCCCTCAACTAAAAATTTTCCCCCAATAAAAACACCCTTCTTTACTTATGAACTAAGTGATTTTTTTCTAAAGTTGAATTAAAAAACCCCTCCTGTTACTGTAAACTTGTTAAAAATTTCCAAAAAGTTAAATTAAAATACTCCTTTTGAATGCATGTGGTACACTAAAATTTTATGAGCTGAACCCCTTGAGGCTCACCATGCCACTGGGATGGTCAACAACCAATGTCTCAGGACAATCACATAACTGGTGATTGAGCTGAACCAACCACAGTTGCATGATGTTCTCGAGGGGTTCGCCTCATAAAATTCTAGTGTACCACATGATTTTAAAAGGAGGGGTATTTTAATTTAAAATTTTGGAAATTTTTAACAGCTTTATAATAATAGGAGGGGTTTCTTAATTCAACATTAGAAAAAAATCACTTAGTTCATAAGTAAAGAGGGGTGTTTTTATTGGGGGGGGAATTTTTAGTTGAGGGTTTTTTAAATACCGCTTGAATGCTCATGATACATAGGGTTTCTAAGTACCCCTCAAGAGTTGAGCGAAACTTAACAAAAATATATTTTGCATCAAAAAAGAAATATATTGTTATTTTTCTAAACTAGCCCGGTGGTTGAAACATCATGCAACCATGGCTGCTTCAGCTCAATCACTAGTTATGTGATTGTCCTAAACTAGCATGGTTGGAGCATCATGCAACCATGGTTGCTTCAGCTCAATCACCAGTAATGTGATTTACAATAACAGGAGGGGTTTCTTAATTCAACATTAGAAAAAAATCACTTAGTTCATAAGTAAAGAGGAGTGTTTTTATTGGGGGGGAAATTTTAGTTGAGGGGTTTTTTAAATACCCCTTGAACGCACGTGATACATAGGGTTCTGAGGTAGTGCACTCCCCAAGATGATGTTCCAACCACCGGGCTACTTTGGTAAAATAACAATATATTGCTATTCTATTGCAAAATATATTGATGTTGATTTCTATTCAACCATGCCACCAGGTTGGACAACAACTAATGCTTGTTTAACCACACTGGTTCAAGATAATCACATAATTGGCGATTGAAATAAACCAGCCTACGGTTGCATGATGTTCCAACCACCAGGCTAGTCAATCACATTTAGTCCAATCTTGATTTAACAAATGAAACAAGTAAACTATCCCAAAGCTCAATCACAAACAACCACCGAGGTGGTTTAGGCACCACTGATCTGCATTGTATCAAGCATGCAGTGTGATGTGCTCCTAAAACACCTTGCATCCCATCCAACTTTTTTAGATGTCCTTTCTATTGGGAGAAACTCTCATATTTTTGTTCCAAAATGTCATCATTGTAGCAATGAATTCTACACTTAGGCTTTCTCTCCTTTTCTTGCTTTCTGTTGAAGCCCACAGACTTCTCGGATCGGGATAATCATGCATTGCTTCTGCTCTACATTCAACCACTGGAGCCACATTGGTCCTGTTGAAATGACAACATCTTCGACATTGTGCGCCCAAGCCATTTCTCCTTTCTTTTAGGAGACACCAGCATAGCTAATGTCGCTTTCTTTGCAGCTAGTTGATGATCTATGCTATGAACCCCTTTCACTTTCTATAGGGCATTTCTCAAGTTAGAGAGCATCACCTCTTAAGCATTCATATTCAGAGGTGTTGGTAGGGTTGTTACTCTACAAACTTTAGGGTGCAGGCTAAATCTTATAAAGACTCAAGACTGGTATTCACTTAAATGGCTTGATGTTGCTACCTTGAATGCTCCCACCAATCGTGACACCACAACTGGTGTTCTTCGCTCTGATGGCAATGATCAAATGCGTGCATCTCCAACCACTTCCTACTACTGCTCTACAAGGAGTCTTCTTTCTTCTCGTTGTTTCTCCCTTCGAAGATGTTGCAAAAGTGTTTTTCATTGCTGTTTTGATACCATGCCATCGCTTTTCTTGACCCATAATCTGTTCCTTGTGCCTTGACTAAGCTTTTCAGCTTTCCTATCGTGTAGCCTCTGTCTGTTTTTCTTGCAAGCCATGGCGTCTGATGGCAATGATCAAATGCGTGCATCTCCAATCGCTTCCTACTACTACTCTACAAGGAGTCTTCTTTCTTCTCATTGTTTCTCCCTTCGAAGATGTTGCAAAAGTGTGTTTCATTGCTATTTCGATACCGTGCCATCGCTTTTCTTGACCCGCAATCTGTTCCTTGTGCCTTGACTAAGCTTTTCAGCTTTCCTATCATGTAGCCTCTGTCTACTTTTCTTGCAAGCCATGGCGAGCTGCATGTTTCCATTAATGCCATGGCCACGATCAGTCCAATATAGACCCAAAGAAGCTAGCTGTTGGTGGTGAGGCAAGCAAAGAATAGAAAACTTGCCCGAAACAAGACAATGCCAAAGCAAAGTTTGTGCAAGGTCACGTCGAGTTGCGTGTGGGTTGCAAGGCATTTGTAGGGCAGGGGCAAGTTGCAAATACTTAGTTCTCCAAGATTTGATGGACAGGAGGTGAAAATTCAAAATTCGCGAGAGTAGAAAAATTTTCAATCGCCGGTTTTCTCCCCGCCGGCGATACACGTCAATAGAATCGGATATCCCAAACAAGTGCAATGTGGCCTAAAATGCTTCAAAACACAAATAGGCCAAAGGGAACACTATCTAGTTTGATGCTATGTATTATGACATGCCATGATCTTTGGCATGCTTATGAGCCATATAGCAAGCAAGTGCATGGAAAAAGAAACAATTCAAAATTGTAGATAGTGTTGGATTTATTAAAAGATCTTTGCACATTGACAAATTGCACATTTTCAACTTCTTCCATTTTAGGTTGAATCTAGATACCAATACCAACTATCAATGCTTTAAGGCAACCATGCAATACTCCTAGTTTGGATTCTAAATTTTGAATCCGTTTTTGTTTTCAACAAATCGAAAAAAAGTTATGGAGTGTGCTCTCAAATGTCTGTGCATCACTTTAGCACAAGATTGGAGGCCCATTAATCCATGCCCAATGTTCTCATTTAGGTGTGTTCTTGGGTTGAGAAGAAGCTCATGTAGTGTACTTTTGAAAGATTACTTGGTTGCATGCATGTACAGAATAAAATATTGATGTCTTTGAATAAATTGCTATATCCTATAGTCTTCAGGATGCATGCTTCACATGCAACATAGCACTTGTAATGCTTTAAAGGTCTCGTTCCAAGTCCTTATTCCATGATTTTTTTTGTCTCATCTTTAATTTTGGAATGTGTACTACAACTTGAAGACAATTTGCTGAATTCCATTTAGCAATGCATAAGTAATGGGTCATGCAAGATACCTATAAACAAAAAAGTCCCTAAACCTCACCAAAAATGGCTACACCCAAGCAAACAATGACCCATGACCTTTGACATGCTTATGAGCCATATAGCAATAAATTTCATGGAAAAGAACCAATACAAAATTGTTAGTAGTATTGGATTTATTAAAAGATCTTTGCACATGCAGAAATTACACATTTTCAAATTCTTCGATTCTAGGCTGAATCTCGATACCAATATCACTGACTATCAATGTTTAAGAACACCATGCAACAATACCACTAGTTTGTTTTCCATTTTTTAAATTGGTTTTAATTTTCAACAAATCAAGAAAAGGTTATGGATTGTGCCCTTGAATGGGTGTGCATAATTTTAGCACAACATTGGAGGCCCCTTAAACTAGATAAATTGTTCTCAATCATGTGTCCTTTGGTTGACGAGAAGCTTAGGTGTATACTTTTGAATGATTACTTGGTTGCATGTATGTGCAAAACACAATTTTGATGTTTTTGAATAAATTGGTATATCCTATATGCCTCAAGATGCATGCTTTACATGCAACATAGAACTTGTAATGCTTTAATGATCTCGTTTCAAATCTTTATTTCGTAATTTTTTAATCTCTCTCTAAGTTTGGAATGTGTACTACAACTTGAAGACCAATTTTATCAAATTACATTGAGGAATGGCATAATTATGGGTCACGAAAGATAACTATATACAAAAAAATTCTCTGAACCTCACAAAAAATGGCAATACCCAAGAAAATTTTGACCCTCTACCTCACACACTTTATTGTAAAACTTCACACACACACACATGACACTACTCTCTCTCTCTCTCTCTCTCTCTCTTCCCCCCCTACATCCCTCAACCTCTCTCTCTCTCTCTCTCAAACACACACACACACACAATTTTCTCCACAACACATCCTCTCTCAACATGCATGCACATACACATACACATTAGAATAAACAAATGAATTGCCATAATTCAAAAATGATAATGTAAAAGAGAGATACAATTTGAAAGAAAGCAGTTTTATTTGTAGGGTCCAAGTTCATCTCTTGAGCCATGTACACATGTTGAACCTTCATCTGAGTCCTTTTTTTATATTTTAAAAACCCGACTATGCAACCCTTTCAATGCTTCTCTTTCTTTTCTCTATCCTTTCTTGAAATCTTGAATGGACCTATTGTAGATGGCTACCTTGTGACCCTTGACATTAGCCTAAACTTTTGAAAAATCCAAACATCATGATATCCTTCAAAATGCAACCTATACAAGGTTTGATTGGTAGCTTTGGCCTAGGGAAAGGCGAATGCTTCACTATTGTAGAAAGAATGGGAGCAAGCAAAGAGAAACAGATTGGAAGAAGGAAGAGGTTAAAAGGAGTTTGAGAGGAGGAGGAGGAGGAGGCTAAGAGGATATTGAGAGGAGGAAGAGGCTAAGAGGAAAGTCATGAGTCAATGGGAATAGTTTGGGGGAACTCGTGGGAGGCGTTTGGGGGTTTGGGGATACTTTTTGAAATCTTAGCACTTGTGTGCAAGGCTCACAGGGAGAGGCATAACTTGTAGGAACGTGGGTGAGGTGGAAGGGAAAACTATGGTACGTTATCTTGCCCATAGTGGTGGACGTTATTGGCCACCATGCTAGTTGGAATTTGTGCTATTCTAAGAATGTGGATTGTTTGAAGTTCAATTGGCTTAACTTCAATGACTATGGACAATTGAAGTTAGGGGCTTTTATGATGGCCATCAGGCCAACATCTATGTCTTTATAACATTTAGCACTAGGCTTGCAATTTGCAGACTCAAATCACCCACCGTGGTGGAGGTTATGGGACACCATCCTGGCAAAAATTTATGTGTGTGTGTTATTTTTGATAGGCATAGATTACCCACTGCGGTAGAGGTTATGGGCCACCATGTTGGCAAGAATCCCTTGCTTCCATCCTTGCCATTCATTACTTTAAATATTCAACCATCAATTGATCCCGTCCACTAATTTGGCATACAATCTCTTTTCTAGATGCAATTGCAAACATTACATGAGCAAGGTAAACACTTATAGAATACCTCTCATAATTCTATAGAAAGGGAATTAAATGTCCATTCAACTAGACAAGGATTATTGTAATGTATACTTTCTCCACATTGTTCAAACCATATTTAAAATGGAGTTAAAAAGTAGGGAGTATATATGCACACATTTGCATGTGTGCGTGCATGCAAAATGTGTGTGTGGGTGCTCGCAATGAAATGTCCATAAGAAGAACTAGTCATGGATTAGTGACAATTTTAATGACTACTTACTCCACAATAAACCATTTTAAATGTCCCTCCCAAAATATATATAGCATGTGCATGCACACACATGTGTGTGTGTGCGCGCATGCATGCATGAGTGCATTTGTGTGTTATCATCATGATATCATCCAAAATCGATAGTAGATCCACAAAGATGCCACAAGACAGAGTAGTTCTCGTTATTGTCAACTAGGATTTCTTGCCCTAAATTTAGTGAAAAGTGTAACTTACTCCACCACTTATTGGTCCGTCAAATATTAAAATAATAGAGACCAATGCAATTAGGCAAGAGTGTAATTTCACATGAATGTAATAGTATTCACTGTTAACATACTTGGAGAGAAAAGGGAGCGAATGGCGAGAAGAGATAGGGGAACGTTTGAATTCTAGGGAGGGAGAAGGAGAGGGAGAGGGAGAGGAAGAGGGAGAGGGAGAGAGAGAAGGAAAGGAAAAAGAGAGAGAAATTCAAAATTTTTAGGTTTCATGGCTTATATATCGACATTCCCCTCCCCTCTCGCTCCCCTCTCACATTCCCCTCCCCTCTCATATTCCCCTCCCCTCTCCCTCCCTTTGCTTTCCCCTTCCTCTCCCTCTCCCCTCTCCCCTCTCCCTCTCTCATCTCCTCCCCTCTCCCTCTCTCTTCTCCCCCTCTGTCCCCTCTTCTCCCTGTCTTCCCTCTTCTTCCTCTCCCCTCTCCCTCTCTTTTCTCCCTCCCCTCTCCCTCTTCTTCCTCTCCCCTCTCCCTCTGTTCTCTTCCCCTCCCCTTTCCCTCTCTTTTCTCCCTCCCCTCTTCCTTGACTTCACCCCTCCCCCTTCCATTCCAAAACACAAATTGGGCGGCTAGGCCACGCCACAAAAACAAAATGCAAGGGCTTGGCGGTTGTGGCCGCCAGAGCATGTATTAGTTCACCCTCTCCCCTCTCCTTCCCTTCCTCACCCCTCTCCTTCCCTTCCTCACCCCTCCCCTCCCCTTCCCACTTCCCTCTTCTACAATTTTCCTTTCCTTCTATTGTTTCTTTAGATGCTCGGTGGCCGTGGTCGCTAGAGCATGCATTAGGGAGGCCCCCTCCCCACTCATTCCCTTCCTCACCCCTCCCCTCTCCTTCCCCCTTCCTTCCCCTCCCCTCCCCTCCCCTTCCCCCTTCTCCTCCCCTCCCCATCCCCCTTCCCCTCTCCTTCCCTCCCTTCCCTTCCTCACCCATGTCCCTTTCCCTCCCCTCCCCCTCCCCTCCCCTTCCTCTCCCCTTCCCCCTTCCTCACCCTACGCTTTCTTTCCCTTCCCCTTCCCCTCCGCTCCCCCTCCTCTCCCCTTCCCCTTTCCTCACCATACCCTTTCTTTCCCTTCCCTCCTCTCTCTCTCTCTCTCTCTCTCTCTCTCTCTCCTCTTCGCTTCCCTTCCCTTCCCCCTCCCCTTCCCTTTCCCCTTCCTTTTCCTCTCTTTCTTACCTCCCTCCCTTTCTCTCTTTCCTTCTCTCTCCCCTCCATCAACAATCATCACCACAGCGTGAATCCCACCTGACACGAATCAACTAAAAGCCATGCGGGCATGCCCATGCCACGTGGACAAGTGCAGTGCACCACTCCCACCATATGTATCAAATGGCCTTCCATGGATGAACCAAGGACATGTACGTTCCATGCATGCATGTGCAACGTTGTGTGTGATGCCATATCTACCAGATTTTAGAGTTTTTAAACTCTCAAAATGTGTTTATTAATATGGTTATGATATCTTAAAGATTTTAGAGGACTCTTATGGTAAATTAATGTCATGCATGGGCCATACATACATATGTACATACATGCATACATATAAATTTACTTTTATTAATTTAAATGTAATTAAATTATTAATTTAAATCGTTATTAAGTGCAACACTATAGAGAGGATATTCTGAAATTTATTATGTGGAAATGATAGTGCCAAAAAGTAAACTTTTGATTCTCGAATGACATTTTCATAAAGTAAACTTTCCATTTGGGAAGGAGTTTTAGGATTAGTCCAAATGTGGAAATATGAGTTCAAAATTAATGAAATATGTATTACCTTAAGAAACCTTAGAAGTTAGAGCACAAAATAAGTTTTATAGAAATTTTATCCCTATTTTTGAACTCTGGAATGAGTTTTGCAAAAAATATATCCCTATTTTTAAACCAAGTGGTCCTGAGGTCTGGTCCCCTATAAAACATCATTTCATACAATCCAAAGATAGTAGTTTTAGCATCTGAGATTTTCACGTAAAAAGAGTTCATTGAACCAATATCTTCTTGTTAAATCCCAGACCAACATAATGCATGAGGAATGTCATTAGTAAAAATAGTAAAACCTTCCGCGGGGTCTTAGTTTCATAAAATTTTTATCACTTTCCTTTCAAAATAATTTAGCAATGTAACCACCATCGTTATCTTGGCAATGCACATATTAACAGAACGTAGGGCTTAGTGTCATAATCTTGGACCCTTCTATATCTAGTCCTTGGAAGGCCTACCTTAGTGTCATAATCTTGGATCCTTCTGTATGTGGTCCTTGGAAGGCCTACCTTATAAAATCAAAACAATAATTTCCATGGAGAAAAGCATTATGTCCTCTATCTTTCAAAGAACATATAGTTTAAAGGATTCCAAAATCAATATCTTTACAACCAAATACTTGAGCTTTTCTAATTCTAAACCTAGGGTCTAGTTCAATAATCGATGTGTTTGGATGTATATCAGAACCCTAAATCTATCCAA
This sequence comes from Dipteris shenzhenensis, assembly GCF_047967505.1. NCBI lineage: Eukaryota > Viridiplantae > Streptophyta > Polypodiopsida > Gleicheniales > Dipteridaceae > Dipteris > Dipteris shenzhenensis. The sequence continues at coordinate 42,099,344 of NC_141600.1, read as the reverse complement.
TGCTTGGCTCCCCAAACATATATTTTCTATTGCGTGAAATAAGAGCTATTGTAAATCTAATCACGTCCAAAAAACCTTATTATCTCAATTAGTTCTAATTAACTAACTTTGCATTATACATTATAGAGTCCTACTTCAAAATTTCTAACTAAAAGATAAAGTTGAGCCATAGTGGTTCAAAAAAGTGTTGCCTAGATGGGAAAGATTCTACATGGGAGTCGCTCATGTTCCATAGTGATTTAGAAATGTGTTGCCTGGGAAGTCACTCTGAATAGCTTCCCTACAATCAAACTATTTTGATCCTATGTTCCCCACTTCAAAATGTGATATTTTTTTTCTTTTAATTTTGTGTACCTACATACTTGTATTCATGTGTACCTACATACTTGTATTCATGCAAGAACATAAAAGGACAATGAAATAATTTAATCAGTATTAATATTTGTAAATATGTTGATTTCTTGATCTCCTCATCAATAAAGTTGTTTCCATTCAATCTATTCAAAAACTATAATAATCATACCCAAATAATCTTTTTGGGTTTAACATATTGTGGACAACTTATTATAAACATTTCATCTATTCATGCATCATGCAAGCTCCTAGAAGATGTAGTTTGTGATCGATATTACTAGCAAATCCTAAAAGTTTTTACAATATAAAAAAGAAGACTCAATATCAAACAATCCATGCATTTCTCTTGCTTCAAATTATATTGATAGCTTGTGTGTTTGCTTTTAAGTAGTGCAGATCTAGTGCTAACATCACTTTGATGTTACTCTTCTTCTTTTTATTCCAGTGGATAGTGCCTTTTTCTTGCTTCAAAGTCTATTGATAGCTTGTGTGTTTGCTTTTATAAGTAGTGCAGATCCCTTCCATATAGTGCTGACATTGCTTTGATGTTACTCTTCTTCTTTTTAGTCCAGTTAATAGTGTATAATCCCTTTGTCTCTTGCTCCCTTTAGATTTGAAGTTTCTAGATGTACTATGCTTGTTCTCACTATCCACTCTTAACATGTACATCATTAATTGTGGACTCGTGCACCCTCCAAGTTCATTTTTATAAGACTCTTGGATAAAATAAAGGAAAAACACTCTTCAAAACAAAAATGCAAGCTAATTTTGCAAGTTCTTTAAAGCAAAGAATTAAAATTATGAGATTTAATGTAACATCTTATATAGGCTATCATATCCTCCTCATCGAAGCAATTAAAAGAAGCTTAAAAGAGCATCATGAGCTATTTACTGTAATGAGCCTTATCATGAGGCACTTAATATATTTAAAAAGAATAATAATTGTCCATGAGTAGATATTTAATATAATTAAAAAGATCATGAGATAAATAATAATTAGAGAGACCATGAGACATTAAAGAAACATGAGATATTTAATAAAAATTGAAAACATATCATGACACACTTTCATTTAATATGATAAAACTTCTTATAACTATAAAAAATGCATCATGGGATATTTAAACTAGTTACATGCATTGGCACCATTTAATACGATGTAACAAAAACATCATGAAACATTCACATAATCTTTAAAAAATATGGATTAGTAAACATCATGAGAACTTGCTTCTCATGCTTTTGGACATGTAATATAATTTAAGAACACCATGACACATATCATATAATTGAAGAAGATAAGAAGAAAGAAACACCGTGAAACATGACATATAGTTGTATTTACATGGAATGTGGTTTATCACAATAAATTTTGGTTTTGGATTAAGGCTGGCTATTGGCTACATGCTCCACAATGGAAATTTTCTCTATGAAGAATGTGGATGAGATTCTTGTGACGCTTTTTATGGAGCATGGGGAAGTAGCAAGCTAAGGGTGTCCACTTTTTGTTCACTCCCCAATCCTTAGGAGGTGGAAAAACAAGCTTTTTAGCACACAAAAATGCAAATCTCACCTACTTCCCTATGGATCTAGTCTTTGAAGTCTTCTGACACAACATCACACTTGCTATTGTGCACACAATCGTATAGTCTGATCAAAAATTTGATGCACACACAAAAAATTTCTTTGTGTCACACGGCATGGTTCCAGGGTGGTCACACGTTTGTCACGAACAGAGAGTGTCATATTAAATTCTAAATTTCTCACTCATTTTAGATTAAATGTTATTGAAACTTTGTAAGTGGTCTCTTTGCATTATGTAGAGCTTAACTTGATTTATTGGTAATTTTTTGAATGATTTATCTAATTATAAATTATTATTTATAATAAATAAAGTCATAAAATACATGCATTTTAGTAGCACACCACATTTTTTTAGTATTTTGAATAATTAAGCAAATCCAATTCGGTGGAAGGTTAGTAGGCACATAAGGGTGTGTGGTTGAATCATCAAATCCCAAATCCAACGGTTAGATTTAGGAAGATTGAAGTTTAATTTTTACTTTTACTCCTTAGAGGATCAACAAAGAATATTAAAAATAAATCTAGTAATTCTCAAACATAACCAAACATTTCAAAAATGTCAATATTTTTAGTCCTCTGCGTGATGAATAAGAGGAAAAAATTTTGGTTAAATTTGAGTAAGGGAAACGTACGATATGGCCTCCAACAGTTAAATCTCCCTTTTGTGGGGGAAAAAGGGCCACCCAAGCCTAATACCAAGACAAGGTAGGCTTGGTATTAGGCTTGGTGAGGTAGGCTAGGAGCATCACCGACCCTAGTGGCAAGCCTTTGGAGTCTGCATGCTGCCCATGTGGAAGGCTGAGTCATCAAAACCATGCCACGTTGTTAGACCACGTGGTGCCATCTCATCAAGGAAATGTGACATCACTCCTTGCCATGTCACCTTACATTGCCACACGTGCTGCCACATGTGCCACCTCATCATTCCACATCATCAGCCATGTGATCACACAATGCCACCTTGGCATACCTCCTCAACCTTGCCACGTCACCAATCCCTCCACCTCACTTTGCCATGTCAATCTACCACCTCATGAATGCCAACTCATCATGCCACATCACCTTTCAATGTCATGGAAGAGACTATATTACCACATCATGACCATGCAGGAAGAGACTATATTACCACATCATGACCATGTATGGTGCCACATCAGCCAGATGTATACACATGACCATGTGCGAGGCATACAATACCTCGATCGAGGTATATGATCTGGGTGAGGCATACAATACCTCAATCGAGGTATATGACCGAGGACACCTAGGGATACCTCGATCGAGGTTCATACATGCGTAATGGCACTGAATACCTCGATCGAGGTATAAGGTCTGATCGAGGTATATGATCGGGACTCTGGGCATAGACCTCGATCGAGGTATTTGAAGGTACAAAACTTAGCCAATTAGTATCAATCTAGCACCAAAACTTAGCCAATTAGTTTCAATCTTAGCACCTCTCCACCAATAATAATGAAGAGCAATCTAAGAGCAATCTAGTGGATGAGTTGAGGCTCTCTATAAGACACCACGTTTTGGTTCATTTCACCCATTCTTAGCCATTCTTGCCTCCTCATCACTTTGTCACACCTTCCATCCTACTTTCATTGAGAATGGGTTCTCAAAGCCATAGAGCTAGTAGACGTGAAAGATGTAGGAACCCCCCCCAAATCTCATTGACGAGGAGCGCAAGCGGAAGGCTCGTGAGTGCAAGAGAGCCTCTAGAGCTCGAGCTCGCGCTGCCACCACTGATCCACCTCCAGCTCTACCTCTACATCCCACCTCCACCCCCACCCCCACCTCCATTGTCCCCCCATCCTCATCCGCTCCCCTACTTCTAGCCTTTGCCCTTCCCCTAGCCACCTACATTTTGGCCTCCACCTCTACCTCTTCCCCCTCCACCCTCCCCCCTCCCCCTCCCCCCGCTCCTCTTGGCGCCTCCCTTCCCCCGTCCACCCTACCATCTCCCATTGATCCCCTTGCCCCACCTTGCAGCAGCAGTGTTGCTTCACGACGTGACTTGCCGAAGTCCACTATCCGTCATCGTACTAGCAAGATTGTGCAGTCTTTTTTTTGTGACCTCACGCCAGCTTCGCAGTCTTCTCTTCTCACGTCCCTGATTGATCACCCTGACTTGGTAGAGTGTAGGAGGCTTGCTGGTCTTGGTGCACGTAGAGATAGGGTTGTATCTAGCGAGGTCCTTAGCAGTGTTCGACGTTCCTATGCTTCTATTAAGCATAGGAACTCCAGTGATGCCTTGGCAGCACGTCGTGCTATTGTGGCTGCCATTAGTAGACCTCATATGATAGGCCATGTGCGTACCGCTTCACGTCTTCTTCAGATTGCACCGCGCACATTGCGAGCAGGCATCATTAGGAGGCAGAGTCTAGAGGATAGTGAGACTGATGCTCTTTGGGCTTCGAGTGGTCGTGCACCTCGCAGCGATCGATTGTTGGATGATTCCACTAGGTCCTTCATACAACAGTTTTGGGAGGAGCATTGCAGAGCATCCCCGGTGTTCAAGAAGGCATTGCGGAAGAGGGTGTCATGCGGTGTGTACATTGAGCATGGTGCATGTTTTTTGGAGTATACCCAGACTGAGTTGTACACTCAGTTTGTAGAGGCGCACCCGGAGTTCAAGATTGGGCAGAGGTCATTTGAGGGATGCAGGCCATGGTTTGTGCGATGCTCTCAGGAGCGTGACACATGCTGTTGTCGCTACCATGTGGATTTTGGATTGATGTATGACGTATTCCATTCCCTTGATGGTCATAGGGGAGTGGTTCCTACTAGCCCTCGCGACTTCATTCATTCCATATTGTGTACACGAGATGGTGATGCTTTATTCCACTCCCTTGATTGTGTGGAAGGCACGTGTACTTTGTGTGGTGACTTTGCTAGAGTGCCACGAGTTGCACTAGATACTTGTGATGTGCAGATGGTTCGTTGGCAGCAGTATGAGTACTGTACCTTGACATTAGATGGTGGTGCACAGTCGAGGAGGTTGCAGCTTGTGGGGAAGGAGACACCACGTGTTGTATTCATTGACAGTTTTCGAGGGAAGCTGTACCGCTACATACGCCACTCGCACACTGCGAAGTGGGAGGATCGTCAGTTCCGTGCATGTTTGAGGACATTTCCTACAGGGGTGGTTGTCTCAGTGGTGGACTTTGCGGAGAATTACACCTTTGCACCACAGCATGAGATCCAATCGGAGTATTATTTCTCCGAACAGGTGACGTGTGATTGAGTATTGATTTTTTCCCCGCCTCATTATATTGAATTATTTCAATAGTCATATTTTTTTTCAATGCCATATTGCAGGTTGCTATATTTGTGCACATTAGCTATCGTCATGCACAGGCTCATGTGGATGGCATTGATAGCACCATGGACTCACGCATCATTGTGCGAGAGTATCACTTCTACATTAGTGATGATCGATCGCATGATGCCCATTTTGTGCAGCATTGCTTCACTTTGCATGATAGTTTCTTGAGGGATCATGGTGTCACATGGCAGCGGCACTGGATCTGGTCAGACGGTTGCGGTGGTCAGTTCAAATCCGCTAGACAGTTTTATTGGTTCTGCAGATGGCACCGTGAGACAGGCATTCCGATCACATGGAGCTACTTCAAGACAGGGCACGGTAAGGGAGAGCACGATGGTGCAGGTGCTTGCGTGAAGCGTGCTTTGCGTCGATACCAGTTGCATCACAGTGCCGATCGCTTCAAGGATGCACATGATGTGGTGCGGTGGTGCAGCCAGCACTTATCCACTAGTGCTACGTCCTCGTTTCAGTCGCGTGACGATAGGGTGGTGAGCCGGTATTTTTGGTGCGTGGACATTGGGAGTCTTGATCAGTCGAGGCCTTTTGATTGTCGTTCTGTGCCTGGCACTCTTGATTTCCATTCCATCAAGAGCGTAGGTGAGTCTCACCCCGCGATCTTTTCTCGACGGTTTGCATGTTTTTGCTCTGCATGCATTGATGATGATTGGGGAGGGTGCTCCATGATACCATGGGCCGATCCATGGGTACGGCGAGTGCTTTCTCCCTTCCAGCCTTGGGAGGAGATACATGATGATCAGGATGCGGGATTCAGTTCCTCTAGAGATTATGACCAGCTTACAGATATTTTGCGTATTGGTGATATCTTCGCGGTTATTGCTTCGGAGGGCAATGAGGAGGGTGTGGATTATTACTTGTTGCGATGCTCTATGCTGAAGAGTGTGTTGAATGAGGATACAGTGGATGGGCATGGGATGCACTTCAATGCTCATAGCATGATCGTAGGTGGCCACTATTTTCAGCAGATACAGAGGCGTGGTCGCTATATTGAGTTCCAGGAGTACATGGCGGATCAGGAGGCATACATGTATAGTTGGGATCAAGATTACTTTGAGTCATGTTCACACTCGCAAGGCGACATCCACTCCACGATGGCGCCTTGCAGTGGCGGATCACGAGAGCATACTTGCAACTATTGGCATGAGAGCTGATCCTGAGGAGTAGCACATTACATATCATATTTTTTGGGATCATCAGTTGATCAGATTGATTTTTATTGGGTATCACTAGTTGATTACACTTTTTTGTATTCGATATGTATAGGCTCACTGTGTGACCGTACCATTGTAATTTTCATGGACTCATATTTTGTATTTCACTATGATGGCTGTATACACGTTCATACACATCATTGTATTAGATTCTATTTTTAACATGATGTCCGATGTCTTCTCAATGGGATTTGTTGTGTTTGTAATACAAAAAATTGTTTATTAGTAGTAATGTTGTAATTTGTTTTGTGCTTTAGGACATTTTAAAAACGTGACTAAGAAAATTCGCGCACGTACTAACGAAATACGCGTGTGGACTTGCTTGTTGGGGATGAAACTTCGCACGACTCTTAGGCCACCCTAGACATACATCCACGCAAGATTTGGTCTAAATTGATTTGGTATGCGCCACGTGGAAGGTACAATGCGTACATTTTTACAATCCCTACTAGCACTCGTGACTACGTATGAGCTATGGCGCATGTACTAACGAAATGCACGTGTGGACTTATCTGTTGGGAATGAAACTTCGCACGACTCTTAGGCCACCCTAGACATACATCCACGCAAGATTTGGTCTCCAACTTATTTGGTATGCGCCACGTGGAAGGTATAATGCGTACATTTTTACAATCCCTACTAGCACGACTACGTGTGAGAAATGGCGCACGTACCAACTAAATATGCATGTGGACTTATCTGTTGGAGATTAAACTTTGCACGGCTCTTAGGCTACCGTAGACGTACATCCACGCAAGATTTGGTGCCCAATTGATTTGGTATGCGCCACATGGAAGGACAGCTGTGTACATTTTTACAATCCCTACTAGCACGACTACGTATGAGCTATGGCGCATGTACTAACGAAATACGCATGTGGATTTATCTGTTGGGAATGAAACTTCGCACGACTCTTAGGCCACCCTAGACATACATCCACGCAAGATTTGGTCTCCAACTTATTTGGTATGCGCCACGTGGAAGGTATAATGCGTACATTTTTACAATCCCTACTAGCACGACTACGTGTGAAAAATGGCACACGTACTAACCAAATATGCATGTGGACTTATCTGTTGGAGATTAAACTTTGCACGGCTCTTAGGCTACCGTAGACGTACATCCATGCAAGATTTGGTCTCCAACTGATTTGGTATGCGCCACGTGGAAGGACAAATGCATACATTTTTACAATCCCTACTAGCACGACTAAACCCTAAACCCTAAACCCTGGACCCTAAATCCTAAACCCTGTTGGGCACAAAACTTCACACGCCTCTTAGGCTACCCTAGACGTACATCCACGCAAGATTTGGTCTCCAACTGATTTTGTTTGCGCCACGTAGAAGCAATCCCTACTAGCACGACTAAACCCTAAACCCTAAACCCTAAACCCTGGACCCTAAATCCTAAACCCTGTTGGGGACGAAACTTCACATGCCTCTTAGGCTACCCTAGACGTACATCCACGCAAGATTTGGTCTCCAACTGATTTGGTTTGCGCCACGTAGAAGCAATCCCTACTAGCATGACTAAACCCTAAACCCTAAACCCTGGACCCTAAATCCTAAACCCTGTTGGGGACGAAACTTCACATGCCTCTTAGGCTACCCTAGACGTACATCCACGCAAGATTTGGTCTCCAACTGATTTGGTTTGCGCCACGTAGAAGCAATCCCTACTAGCACGACTAAACCCTAAACCCTAAACCCTAAACCCTAGACCCTAAATCCTAAAGCCTATTGGGGACGAAACTTCACACGCCTCTTCGGCTACCCTAGACGTACATCCACGCAAGATTTGGTCTCCAACTGATTTGGTTTGCGCCACGTAGAAGCAATCCCTACTAGCACGACTAAACCCTAAACCCTAAACCCTAAACCCTGGACCCTAAATCCTAAACCCTGTTGGGGACGAAACTTCACACGCCTCTTAGGGTACCCTAGACGTACATCCACGCAAGATTTGGTCTCCAACTGATTTGGTTTGCACCACATAGAAGCAATCCCTACTAGCACGACTAATCCAAAATCATATACATGCATTAATTGCCAATTGTGTTGATTTCTCTTCTTTATGTTCATTATCTTTTATACATGCATAATAATTAGATTGGTGCATTGGCAAATGTCATATTAAGGAAATTGAAATAGTCCTTAGAAACTTGGAAGGCATATGCGATTGTGATTTGGAAGGCACATGTGATTGTGGTTCGAATATGACAAATAATTAGGTCTTGTTTTCTTTGATCACCAATTAGCACAAGTATTGTTAACAATAAGAGACAAATTAAACACTGAGTCATAATAAATAACAGCAAAATCATGCAAAGGACAAGTCTAACTCCATTTTTGAAAAAAATCCCCAAAAAATTTATATTTTTTAAAAATTGTAGGGACAAAATATACGCTTCATGTCAATAATATTAAAAAACTAGAATTGTGAAAAAAGAATGCATAAAATATTACTTATATTTTATTGCAGAACCTAAAAATGTCTAGTATTATCATTTGCAAAAAGTATTCTCTCCTTTAATTTAAAAAACATGACAAATTGCAAAGGAGAAGAAACTGCTTCATTCAACTAAGAGAGTTGCTAGAGCTTTTTCTTTGAAATACCAATTGTTTTCTATGCAAGTGCCCATATCAAATCCATATACAAGAATTTCTACACCCTACAAACTAAGCATGTCCACACATTGGTGATTTCTCGAATTTTTTCCTTTTGTCATGTTGTTTAAGTATCTCTAGATCACACATTCCCTCAAGTTCATTGGTGTTGAAAGAATTTTTTATCAATTGATTTACACATAGGTAACGACATTGCCCTCGGAGTCATGGATAAGTTTTGTACCAATATACATTTCTAGAATACTTTTTGTAAATAGCATAAATTGAAAGTTGGTAAAATTGATGTTACTTTAATATCTAATTTCATTTGATGAAACAATTTTACATTGGGCTATGGCATTGTCTAAAAAAAGTAATTTTCTTTTTATACAAATTAGTTTATCAAATGGTTGAATTTCAACATATTTTGATATTAAGATGGGAAGGCTAGATTTGGAAGCATGAATATGACAATAGTTGTCTTTTTGAAAAATTGATGAAAATTTGGATTTTGAAACACACTTTATTGACAAACATGAATAGAATAAAATTTTTGTTTAAAAAATGAAAAACTTTTATCAGCAAAATAAAATTTTCATCCAAAAAAAGATGAATTTTGATATGTTTAATGTTTAATGTTTACAATTAATGTTTAATGTTTACAATTACTTCACATGGCATTCTTTTTTAAATACCTTATGTATTAAACAAACTATAAACTGAGATAAACTGAGATAAACAAAGTGTGAAGAACATCATGAAAGTACGAAAATGCTCATACATCATAAAAGTGGGAACAATATCATGAAAGTACCAAAATGAATCTGTACATCATCATCATCATGCTGCAAAAGTGCATCCCTATACAAGAAACGTGTGAAGCCTAAACAATCAATTTGAATCCAAATCTGATAACTCTACATATGATCCTCTAGTGGAACGCTAACGTGGCTCCTATATGACCCGCTGCCCAACTGTCCGCTGTGTGCCCTCAGGCAAAGCCAGCTCAGATGGGCCAGCCTCATCACCTGCATGAGATGGGCCAGCCTCATCCTGATGAAGAGGAGGGCATGCTGCACGCGCCACTGCTTCCATCTCTACCTCCCTCGCCTCCTCTATGTATGCGCGTCTCAGCTCCCATATCCGTGCATTTGCGAATACTCGTGCCTCAAATCCAGCGCGAGTAATCGTCTCTACATGTGAAAGACGCTGGTCTCGGCCCCGCCCTAGCTGCTGCTCCACCCACTGCTACAATGATGTCTGCAGCTCTGCCTCTCGCTCAATCCAGCGTGACTCCTCCGCTCGTGCCTCGTCACCTGGCATGAAATCACCGTACGAAAAGCGTCGTGGAACGCATGATGCAACCACCGATGTATCCGCACCCTCCTGCATCAGCAACGCTCTCTGTGCCTCCTCCCTGTAGTGCTCTGTCAAGACTACACGGGCAAATGGATCAACAGCCTAACGATGACCAGGATATAGATCATCCATGCCCAGTCCTCTGTATGTCGCCACATCAATGTCAGCAAAGCATACAGGGCACACTAAACGTGCCACCATGTGGCGGGTCATGCAATGGAGATGTGCGATGTGGCCGCACCCTAGTCCAAACCACCCTACGGTGTCAAACTCCTCGTGGCAGAGGACACAAGTGGCAGTAGGAAGCCTCGCTATGATTGCTGCGTCTATGGGTGTCCTAGTCGGCACATCTACAGGAGGAGCAGGGTATAGGGCCATGCTGGGGTCGATCCTATGGCGCGATGGATCACGACTAGTATGCCTCAACTGCAAAATATAGTGCTCTGCGCGATGGTATGCTATGCGTGTCCGAATCCTCTGCTCCTCCAAATCTGTCTGCAACAGTCGTACGCGAGACTCCATCTCCTGACGCAATAGATGTGCCTGCAATGCAAACATGTCACGTACATGGTGAGAATTAACCAAAAAACTTCAGTTCAAAACACGCTACAAAAAAATAAACTAACATAATCAAAATAACTAACCTCATCCCTAGACTCGGGCAACAATGCCTCCAACTCTGCAATCCGTGTGTCTCGAGCCTCCAACTCGTGCTGAGGCGCCGTAGATGTGGGAGGTGGTGTAGATGTGGGATGCTCCATCGATGATCGAGGTGGGGGAGGTGGAATCGCAATAGATCTCGATAGGGCAGAGACCATGTGCTGCAAGGATGATGCCACTGAATGAACATCCCCCCTAATCTGTCCTCCCACCGCTCGCAATGCCGGTGCAGGGATGGTGTGCAACTCTGGTCCCTCGCGTCGACGCCGAACACCTACAATCTGACGCTCCTGATGCCCCATCCTACCACGTCCCGCTCCTGATCCTGGACGGGTACTAAGGTAGTCCACCCGATGACCAAGGACAAACTTAGCGTAAAGCTGCATGGCAAACGACCTGGCTATCTGGCGGTTGTGAGGCAATCGACCACCATTCGCAGCGAGAGATCTCGGATAAATGTGTGCTGCTATGATGGGGTGCCTACACCATAAAATATGCAAGGGGAGCCCTGATCGTGGTCGCATCGCCTCGGTGTGACCATCCCAAAACATATCATCCAAGGCCTCCCTGTGATGTGACTCACGCTCGAATGGCTCTCCAATCCAAGCCACCACCAGTGATCTCCGCCTCAGCCTGTGCCTGAAAGCTATCCACAACGTCCTCAACTGTGTCCAATCGACTCAGAGCCTCAATAACTACACCAAGTGAGGGGGTGCCCTAGCATCCTGCAGTGCCCTCATCTCAGCTCTCAGCATCTCTATCTGCATACGAATAGTGGTGCTAGAACCTGTGCACTGGCTGGCGCATGCACAAAAAAAACACATGGAAATTAATATTCTATTTGGGTTATGAAAATAATATTCTATTCAATATGACTTATAATCTATTTACGTAATGAAAACTATTTGTACGTACTCCTTGATGAGGTAGATCCTATGCACCTACCGGTAGATGGGCCAAATGTGTGGCTCAATATTAATCAATATTATTAATAATTCTTAATTTTGATTAGAATTTTTTCACTCTAGTTGTTGCATTTTTAAACTTAGATGTCTCAAATATTTTTTCCTTATATGTTTCCCTTTTTTCACTTTTTATCCAATATGAAACTTTTCCACATGTGGTGTAAGGACCACATTGTCCACTTATGGCCCCTATACTAAGGACAGATAGTGGAGAGGTTTGGTTAATAAGACCTTCTTTGAATGCTTTACTGCCTTGGGTTTGCAATAGATATGGAGGAGATAGAAGGATACCTAATACATTACTTTGAACGATACACAAGCAAGGCGCATCTAGTATTTCTCGGACTACACATTAAAAAAGAGAGCGGGTTCACACTACAGACCTTTTAAAGCGAGAACTTTGAGAAAATAATTAAGCCTTTTCAATATTATCTATTTTGGTTGGGCAATCCACCTCAACTAGTGGCCATTCCTATAGATCATCACTTGGTTCAAGACATTTTGTATAAGACTCACTCGACTTCTAGTTGTAAAAATAGTTTTGGAATGAGATCATCCACATACGTAGCAACAACAAAGGGCACAAGATCCCTAGAAGAGGATTCAAAAACTTTGAAAATTAAATCCTTGGATGTCCCTATGCAATGGGAAGGGTTGCATACGATAACTAATGTTAATTTTGGTTGAGCTCAAGTAATAAGCGTCACCGTTGCCTATGGTTGGACTAGCAAGAAAGAGACCACCCTTGCTTACAATCAAACTAGCATATAATTCCTTGAGCATGTGGTTGACATTCCATGTGTGACATAGTTTCAACGAGGGAAAGGAGATATGTAGCATCCATACTATTTTGGTTATGAGGTGGTTCACGTGATTATTGTTACAAAGTCTTTTTGGGAAAACATCTTAGTCATTTGTAAAAGACAAGATAAATGTTGTTAACATTAGTCATAGGTTTCCCTACAGTGCAAAAAGGGATGTATGTGTGCCACATGGCGAGCTGCCATGTAGCAAACAACATGGAATGGGATGCTTCAAATGTCGACTCTTGAAGGTTATGGAGTTCTCTCTCGCTTAAGTCGATTTGAGGCTGCTCAACTCAGACAAATGTTATGCAACATGGATTTCTCTCTTCAACTAGATCCACCCGACAAATATTCCTCAACACAATGAATATTGACTTCATTTCAAAGTTTGGCATTTCAAAAATAGCTCCTAACCAATCCTTATAGTGGCCCATACTATTTGATTAGGAGAGATTCAGTCATTAACAGGCTCTATTTGAACTTAGGTCTATAGTTGATCAAAACACTTGCATATATTAGCATGAATGTGGAATGAATATAGATCCACTAGAGTCCCATGTGCAATGAATGTTAGGTATTCTAGTTAAACTTTCAGTTTCTCTATGGCGTATTTCTTTCTTCTTATACATATAAGAGAAGTAGATGAATTATGGAACTAGACAACAAACATGATCAAAGTGCTAGATCTAAAGCATGGCATAGTGATAGCATAAGAATCTCAAACAGTTTATAGGCACAGATTATAGGCACAGACCGTAATATTCGAGTTCTTGAAGACCCATCCAAATATTCTCAATCTTGTAATATTCTTTTTTCAGTTATGCTAGAGTCTATGCATAACTTAGAAGAATTAGACATTTGCAAACTATTCCATGTCTTCTTAAGGTCTAAGCCACTATTCATGTCTTCTTAAGGGATATTGAAGATTTGGACTAAGCCACTATCTAGGCATTTCCAAGCTATAGCCTTATCATGCATGCTTAGTCTAATCAATCTATTGACTAATAGGGGACATATGCCTTCAACATATTTCCTAGTAGAATCGATCCTTACTAATTGCCAAATAGTTAAAGGATGATTTATCATTAGTAATTTCCCAATATATTAGGGATGATTACCCAAGCTTAAACCTAGTTTCCTTCTAAAGAACTTGCTTGTCCCAAAGTGTCTAGTTAACTTCAAGCTTTGGTCACCAACCATGTCACTAGTCAATCTTTAATGTCCAACTCCAATAGTTGACTAGTAGGTTTATGTTTGTGTATTAATTTGATAAGTCAAGTGAGTCTTATACAAAATGTCTTGTATCTTCATTTCCTATTTTGGTTGGGCAATCCACCTCAACTAGTGGCCATTCCTAAAGATGATTTTTAAAAACCTAATTTTTACATTTTCACATTTTGAATAAAAAATGCCTCATTAAACGTTTTTTAAATTTAAAATTTTCACATTTTAAATTATAAATGTCGTAATTCAAAAATTAAAAAAAAATTTACAAATGCATTTCAAATTTAGAAATACTTTATAATTATTCCTATGAACGTTTTTTTATTTAATAAAAATAGCTCTATTTTTAAAAAAAAATTCATTTTCACATTTTAAATAAAAAATGTCGTAATTTATAAATTTCAAAAAAACATTAAAATGCATTATAAATTTAGAAATTTTTTATAATTTTCCTTATAAACTAAAATTTAATTAAATTCTACCAAAAAGAAAATGCTACATTAAAAAAACAGAAATATAGAACATTTTCTCATTTTGAATAAAAAATGCCTCATTAAACGTTTTTTCAATTTAAAATTTTCACATTTTAAATTATAAATGTCGTAATTCAAAAATTTTAAAAAAATGTACAAATGCATTTCAAATTTATAAATATTTTATAATTATTAATATGAACGTTTTTTTATTTACTAAAAAAGCTCTATTTTGAAAAAAAAATTTCATTTTCACATTTTAAATAAAAAATGTTGTAATTCATAAATTTCAAAAAAACATTATATTGCATTTGAAATTTAGAAATTTTTTATTATTTTTCTTTTAACCTAAAATTTAATTAAATTCTACCAAAAAGAAAATGCTACATTAAAAAAAAAGAAATATTGAACATTTTCACATTTTGAATAAAAAATGCCTCATTAAACGTTTTTTAAATTTAAAATTTTCACATTTTAAATTATAAATGTCGTAATTTAAAAATTAAAAAAAATTTATAAATGCATTTCAAATTTATAAATATTTTATAATTATTAATATGAACGTTTTTTTATTTACTAAAAAAAGCTCTATTTAAAAAAAATTTTAATTTTCACATTTTAAATAAAAAATCTCGTAATTCATAAATTTCAAAAAAACATTAAAATGCATTTTATAATTTTTCTTATAAACTAAAATTTAATCAATTTCTACCAAAGAGAAAATGCTACATAAAAAAAACAAAAATATTGAACATTTTCACATTTTGAATAAAAAATGCCTCATTAAACGTTTTTTAAATTTAAAATTTTCACATTTTAAATTATAAATGTCGTAATTTAAAAATTAAAAAAAATTTTACAAATGCATTTCAAATTTATAAATATTTTATAATTATTAATATGAACGTTTTTTTATTTACTAAAAAAAGCTCTATTTAAAAAAAAAATTTAATTTTCACATTTTAAATAAAAAATCTCGTAATTCATAAATTTCAGAAAAACATTAAAATGCAATTTATAATTTTTCTTATAAACTAAAATTTAATCAAATTCTACCAAAAAGAAAATGCTACATTAAAAAAACCCTACCTGGACTCTCCTCCGGCTCCGTCCATCTCCGTCGATGTCCGTTCGTGGCTCTCCGTCGCTCGCGCAATTCCGTCGAAGTCCGACAAATCCGAAATCGGTGGATAAGGAGGAGCTCGATCGAGGTTCTCGGAATGAGGGGGGTCGCTCTCCTTTTATAAGAAAAATTAGGGTTTAGCTACCTCAATCGAGGTATTCTTGACATGCCCATACATCTCGGCAAATCTACCTCGATCGAGGTATTGGCATGCCACGATACCTCGATCGAGGTATTCTTGACATGCCCATACATCTCGGTACATCTACCTCGATCGAGGTATTGCCATGCCACAATACCTCGATCGAGGTATTGTGACATGCCCATACATCTCGGTACGTCCACGTCGATGGAGGTTTTGACATGCCACGATACCTCGATCGTGGTATGTTGGCAGAAGCGGGATGCCAAGTCATGTGTCCAGCATACCTCGATCGAGGTATGTCATCTGCCCTGTTGGCTGCCCTGTCGGATGGCGAGGTATGCTGGACATGCCACCTGACCTCGATCGAGGTTGAGCTGGATTGCCACGATACCTCGAACGAGGTAGATGTGGCATGTATAGCTGGCTTGCCAGCAAGCCTCGATCGAGGTAGAGGCTCGGTCCGGTGTAAAAGCGCAGTACCTCGATCGAGGTATTGGCTTGGCTCGGTTGTCCTCGTGTGTGATTTTCATTGGTGCTAATACCTCGATCGAGGTATTGGAGACCGAAGCAAAACCTTTGTATTTTCACTCGAGCGGGTGTCACACTCACCCGAAAGTGGTCTGGAAGTGGACACCCTTAGCTTGCTACCACCCCATGTGATGCTTTAGATGTAGACTAAATCTCTACTTCCTCTAGACATTGCATTTCTATTTTCTCTAGAGGCTATGATGTGGTGGGCATGTATTGAATCTCTCTTTCCTCTAGAGGCTATGATGCTTTAAGTGTACATTGAATCTCTACTTCCTCTAGAGGCTATGATTCTTTGGGTGAACACTGAATATTATCTTCTTGAATTGTGAGCTCCTCCCTAAGGGTAGTAAGTAGGTTTTGAACAGTCAAAATTTTGATTAAGGAGCAACATAAAGGTGTAGTATCATTGTAGCACACTCTCCACCCACAACTATGCATGCCCTTTTTCTCCACTACTTCACATTTTTTAATTTTATTATGTCTAGCAAGTCATGCTACATGACTACTTCACATTTTTGAATTTTATTATGTCTCTACCAAGTCACCTCCATATTGCATGACTACCTCGATATCAGATATCAACTTTAATGCCAACCTACACATCATAACATATAAGAGAAGTGAATGTGTAATTTACATAGGATACAAAGTAATAACACATTAAGTGTAAAAGTAGCCTAACATGCTGCCATGATAGCCTGCAATTGAATCGGCAAAATAATAGTGGTTGGCTTGGCTAAAATTGTAAATCTTTCTAATGAAATTTTGAGATATTTAGAATTACAAGACAATAGATTTAACATCCTTGTGGCTCAAGCCTTTGTTCAAATGCCTCGACGAATTATGCACATTTTGAAACGATTTTAGCACATAAAGTATCCAAGATTTAAAACCTTGGAAGTTCTGCAAGAAATCTCATTTCAAACTATGTAAGAAGGTAAACTCAAAAGTACAAACATAAACTCAAAAGCCCAAAGATAGGGACTAATCTCTAAACTCAATCCCAAACTCAAAATCAAAGTTAGAAGGCACAGGTGCCATGGTGGCTCTCCTGTGAGTTGGAAAAATATATCATGTCTATGTATGTCTGGTATTTCATGCTGAAGATTTTAAACCTTGGAAGTGTAAAAAAGAAGAGCCTGCAAGAAATTTGATGTCAAAATATATAAGAAACAACATTTTAAGAACACCTTAGAAAATTTTGATAAACCTACAAAAATCAAACCTGATGGAGATATCAATAATGTTGGAGATTACAACGACCACCTTGATAAGAAGCAAGCTAGAGATGGAGCAAATGAAATTATGCAGATAATGACGATCACCACCTCTATCTATGACTCCTATGCTCTATTCCCCATGTCGCCCTTTGGAACGATACCCTTCACCACCGTACTCATTTTCTAAAAATTTCACAGTCAACAATTCATGCTAGCCGTGCTATAAAAGAGCAAGTTGCATGAAAGAGAGTTCAGCAAACCTTTTCAATGCTGAAGTGGGCCATTTAAAATGGATTAAATTCCTTATTATTTCACTTTTAGATAGTGGAAAAGGTTTATAAGAATCTCAGAACTCACTCCCATATTTAATTAACATTTAATAGTGATAAACAAATTTTATAATGGCATACGTATCTCAAAACATGAAATGATATCGATGATGTACATTAATACACTTTAATGCCATATTGTACATAAGTATCATAGTACACAATACAATAATTATATCATATATGACAAAATCATATTTCTTTAAAAATAGCCTACAATTAAAATACAAGAGATACCATGTTAATAAACTATGATTTACTTAGAAGAGAACTTCAAAATGAAAGAATTTATTTCATCACAACATAAATTCCAATAAAGAAAAGATTAATATTTATTACCATCCTTTGTTTTCAAAATCATCTTATTGGTTTGAAATCAGCTTCTTGGAATGAAGTGCATTAATGCCACATCTAGTAGAGATAGGAAATAAATATGATAATTCAAACATATAAGAAACCTAAAACACCATTCTTTGCAAAAACCTTCAAACAATTTATGATAAATGAGCAATGAAAAACAAGATCAATTGCAATACATCTGATACTACATTAATATCTACCTAAAATATACTTTAAATTTTGATTAAAAGAAAGATTTACCATGAAATATTAATGAGCATCACCAAAACTACTTAGCACCCAAATAGCTTCAACCTCTTTGAATCCCACCAACCCTACAACTTAAATCAACAAAATAATTCTAATGAGGTACATTATATTATTACACAAACATATAAAACCTACAAAGCATACCTTCATTCTCATCATAAATATGACGGTTAGTTTTTGCACTATTTCTCTACAAATCAAAGGTATTTTTGAAATTATACTCCATAAGTGGCGGACCTTCAACAAGCTTAACACATTTTTAAATTTTTGACTTAATTATATTTTGAATATTAAAGCCTCTTTCACACACTATTATACTAGAGCATTGTAACATTGACAAATGTGCCAATCTCAACAACATAGGATATTGTAGTGTGGAAATTGGTACTTATCCATAATTGCCACCCATTGAATTCAAACAAGCTTACTAGGTTTGGATTGTTTCTGAAGTACTCTTCTCTTTGTCATATTTGAACCCATTGACCATGTTGACAAAATTTGAAAATCTTAGGTTGGAGATAATATTAACTGGCCATCTCATTGCAGTTGATAGCTTAACATTCTTCTTACCCTTTCACATGGTGATGTAGTCAAAGTGTGTGTTGGAGCCACAACCTGCCCAAAAGTAGGGGGTAGGCATCATTGATATCGTCCATTATGGGTAGTGACATGGTAGCACATATGATAATAAAGCTAGGGCACCTTTTCCCCTCTTAGATGTTTTTTTGCCCCCTAGCATGCGAACACTCCCTTATTGCGTGTGTACTTTATCTACTTTGTACTTGTGGCACATTTGGACATGGCCTCAATATTTTGTCTATGATATCTACATCAGTAAGTGTATGCTATCTACATATAAGTGTGTTTGTGTGTGTGTTCTTATGGCTTCTTACAAAAAAAAAAGAGTGTATACTTGTGGCACATCCTACAAGGTAATTCTGAGCTCCTTTTTGCGGCACTATACTTTATCTCTACTTATTTTACTCTACTAAATCCTCGTCTACTTACCTTCCCTTTCCCCCCCTTATGAAGTATATATAGAAATAAAATTCCTACCCCATTTCCTCCCCAATTTAGTCTTCCAATGCCCTTACATTCTAGCCTCTACCCACCACTACCCATACCTTTTCCCATGTTTGCCACCCTTCCCACATTCTCTCTTGATCACCCATGCTAGAACAAGCATTTGCTTCGTCATTTATTCCTATTTAGGTGCTTGTATCACCATTTACTTCATACTCTTGTGCCTCCTGCTCAACTTAATCTCTCCCTTGTGCTCTCCTCATGGCTGCTTTGCAACTAAAATTGACTCTCAGGCTCTTCATCATATAACTTCTCAAATCAATTTTTTTGGGGTTTTATTATTATTATTATTATTACTTTAAACTTATTAAAGAAATTTTAGAAAGCATTGTGGCAATCTCATTCATAACCTTATCAATCTCTTGTGCATATGTTGAAATCTTAGTCGCATCAGACAAGCAAAGACTCATCTTGTGCACAATGCATAGATGTCATGTAGTGCTCACTTGTTTCATACGAGTGACCAAACCATTCACACAACCAATCATGGATGGAGCACTAACCCTAAAAATGCACAAAGACCTCACAGCATCAAGATTGAATCGAGATTGAAAAGTCCATGCAAGCTTCAATTTAAAAATTTGTTGTTCCTCGTTGAATTTCCAACAAGCCTAAGAAGGTTATAAAAGGTTCAAAATAGATTAGATAAAAGTTATCTTACCAAAACCAAAAGTTTAATTGCTATGATGATGATAACGAGCACAACACTATGCATAGTAGCATATATCACCAAAAATACCACAAACATATATGCTTATTTATCATACAAGAGGCTAAGCATTTCTAAATCATGTCTATGCAAAACTTAGAACACTTAGCACTAGGAGTCAATGGCATCTTATGAGAAGGCACTAGAGGGACAACGATGGATTTGAGGAATTACCTTTGCCTTTGAAATTTTCAAAATACTAGAAAGCACCATACATAAGCATACATATAATAGAAACTCATAATTACACTACAATATTTTTCCACCTCATCATGCGGCTTCAGAGAGATTAGTTTCAGAAACAAAGTTTAGGTCCGTGTCCATAGAGAAATGGAGTCAAAAGATTCTAAGGACATCTGGGGGATATTAGTAGAGAATTTTTAGCAGCTAAGGAAGCTTCAAAATAATTTTGGAGGGGTATCAGTAATTGTAACTAAATTTTGGCATAGTTACACTGAAATAGCTAATTCATAGTGGGGTCTCATGGCTTGTATTTATAGAATTTCCTAGCTCAGTGTGCTGAGTTACTTGTTAACTTTGCACACTAAAATAATACCTCGTGGCACTAAATTAGCCTTTAACTCCATGATGATGCAATTAAAAATATAGTTTTATACATGTGTGTGTGTGTGTGTGTGTGTGCGTGCACGCATATATGTATATCTAGAGGAATCACAAAAAATAAGTCTACAACATATCACAAAAAATACCACCATTTATCATATGAGATTTTATCATAGAAATGTGCTTCCATGTCCTCATGTAAGCTCGTCTATGCCAATTTTAGAAGTTAGATTATAGAGTGGGACACTCAACACTGGGAGTCAATGGCAAGTTATGAGAAGGCATTAGAGGGACAAAGATGAATTCATGGAACACATCAATGAATATATGCCATTACAAAACTGCCTCAAAACTACTTTTTGACCCATGACAAGCCATGTTAAGAGAACTCTAATATGCCGATGCAAATGAAATTGCAAACACGGTATGCCAAAATAGCTACTATAACATTAGTAATAATCCCAAGCTCATTTCTCATAGCAACGAAAAAATCTAACAATGAAGAAAGAATTAAAACTACATGCCAATTTGAGATTTTCTGGATTTGCATCAATGAATGCTTGGCATTAGCCAAATACCTTTGTTAGTTTTTAAAACCACGCCAAATTGTCCCACAACAAGTAGTGTCATTAAAACACCAATATTCTAATATGAATCTAATTAGAGCCCTATTTGTGGCTCTAGTTAGATCCATGTTCAAAATTATTAATCAATGTTAAACTAACTCTTCGTAAAATTTGACCTTTGACCACCTCACTTTCATCAAGTTTTAGGAAAATCTTCAATTTTTTATTATATTCTTCCATAGGCATGTCTAAAAATTTTACAATGGCTTGCAATACTCTTTGGACATGTGTGACAAAGGAGTTGTTCTCTATTAGCTCAAACTTCTCCACCTTTGCATCATGCCATTTCAATTTATTATACTATAAGCATGCTAAGGCTCTCCAACTAATTCAAGTACTCTCAAATTGAGATCATGGTGAGCTTTATCAACATTTTTCAACTTTGGTAGTAAGGCCTTTACAATTTGCCAACTAAAAGGCATGCACGTTTTAACTTCATAAACATTTCCTATTGTGCTTGCAATATCACACACTCCTTGTGTGGTAGATGCAATGAATGTTCCATGCCTTTATGCATTAACTCAGATATTATAGTAGTAGGACCCCACCAATGGTGGCCGGGACGAGGTAAGCTTGCAAAGAGGATGCCCATGAGTCCTGTGTGCATGCTATGTGGGAGATCTATAGAATTGGTCTAGCACCATTTATGAAATTGTTCAATCGTGAGGGAGGTCTGGTCAAAGGTTGAGGTGGCTGTATGCAATTTGGGTCTAATGGCACATTTCCATATCGGGTCGCAATGAAAAACCCTGCTTTTGGGAGATACTATTAGGCTACATCCATGTTGGCAGCCTACTAGCCGCTTCTGCAAGAAGCTGTGTTTATGGCGGTGTGGGATTTCAAGAATTAGTTGGTGTTCGTCATCAAGCATCCATAGGGCGTAAGGAGTCAGCCATCCTAGTGATAGTGAAGTCAAACTTGTGTGACCTTAGTTCAGTGGTTGGATCTAGGGATTCCCTAGTGAGCCAGGTGTTTTTGGAGGTACGAGAGTGGTTACCCTTGGGTTAGTCCCTAGCTACATGTAGTGTTGGCCAAGGGTAGATGCCCAGTGTCATGGCCTAATCTTGTAGTGGTCTTTTCTTTGGGTTGACCAGCCATTAATATATTCGGCATATTTTTTTTTCTTTTAACAAATAGCACAAAACAGCTCAGATCTTATACTTGAACTGAATGAATTTAATTTGAGATGATTTACAATAGACTCTAGCATTCCTACAAGCTCTTACTTAATGCTTACAACACTGAATTTTCTTAGTTGAATTCATCCATGAGCACAATTTCCTTTTGTGCAAGCATGCACCCATTGGAGTATCTTTTATGTATAGTATCGTTTGCGCACGTGTGCACTTGTTCGAGCATCTTTTATGGAGGGTATTTTTCTTTGTGGATTTGAAATGTCCTCATTCAAAATTGCATTTTGCATATGGAGTTGAAGGGTTCTATAATACTCTTTGCCATGTGAGCATTTATCGTTTCTATGTTGCCTTGAAATTCTTGATCCTTTTTCTGTGAAGATTGGCATTCTGCCTTTTCTTCTTGATCATCATGACATTTAGATCATTTATAGATAATATGCAATTTTAGTTCCAAGCCTATAGCATTCTAATCCTTGATTCTCTTTCAAAAACCAACGATTGATAGTGGGGATTGATACATTATCTCCCTAAGCTTGCCACCTCCACATGAAAGCTTCATAAAAACTTGTCAACCCATGGATTTGGGAGCTTGTGGAGAGACTCGACCTCAAGGATATATCTTTCCATCAAGCCATAGATCCCTATGTTTTCTCCCTTCATTTCAAATACTATTTATATTACCTTAACTTGCTAAAGAGGATTTGTTCCTCTTTAAAAGAGGAGCGTTTTCATCATTAATTTGAAAATGAATGTCAACTTTTCTCTTGCTCAACTTCTTACCATAACACAAAGTTCAACACATGAAACAAAAATATCTATAAACAGCAAATCACATACATGTACATAGACAAAATCAATTATAACAACAAAAATATGAACTTTGATGGATTTAACCAAAATTTTGAATAAACACCAAACACTAAAATACAGATATTTATACAAACTTAGATATAGAGTACACTTAGTTAAGAGCAACAAATAGAAACAACTAATGGAATATGGACACCATTAAAATTTCTTGTGCAAAATAGTCGAATAATGCATAAATGAAACAAACCACCAAATTCTTGAAAGAGGAACTATACAAGGTGAATATGTGATTCAAAATCCTAGGAGATCTCCTTTTATGCAATCTTACTCGAACATGTAACACATCCACCCCACATTGACTACATATCACCTTTTGTCCAAAGAAAAGTGTAAGATTCAATCTTACACAAATATGTAACATATCCATCCCACATTAATTGCAAATCGCCGTCTTGTCCAAAGAAAAGCTTAGATGTGAGGCTCACTAAAAGCACACAGACCTAGACCTTTAGTATAAGCTTGCCTTCCTTAGTATGCCCCAATATTCTCCATGAAACTTGCCTACAAACAAGTTTAATGCTATAAACATTTCAAAAACCTATTTTCATACTAAATAAGAGAAGTAATGGTGCATATGTTCATACAAATATTTGTCTGTGACATATCTCTCTCTCATAAAGCAAGGGCAATTTCAAAGGTGAAGGTTAATGCTCCTTCTTTGGAGCTATGGTGGCCATTAGGGACCATGTCCACCCCTGGTGCATTGAATGCATCTAATATGAAAAGAGATTATAACGTTTGTACAAAAGTGACTTTAAAAGTGAGATTTCGCTAAATATTGCATTAAAAGAATTTCAAATCTCCTGGTCCTCAACACATTTTAGTATTTATATAGTAAGAGGAGCCTAGCTAGCTTGACGGCGGTCAGAGGCTCAGTAAGGGCGGTGGTTGCTGATAACCCAATTGACCAAATCTTAGCCACAATGCAAGCCAAAGTGGATATAGCGATGCATGATTGGGAACTCGTTGAAGCTGAGAAGGCGCGTATTAGAAGTCGCCAGCTGTGGCTTCGGGTGGGTGACTGTCCTTCAAAAACTTTCTCCAAAGCCTTGAAGCAGAATCAACAAAGGGAATCCATCGATAAGGTAATTGATGCCGAGGGGAAGCCGGTTGCGTGCCTGCGCAGGAAGGCAAGGAGAATCAGTGGATCTTGGGGAAGATCCCCTTGCGGAAGCTGTCGGTGAAAATCATCTACAAGATGCCCATCTGGGGCCAATCGCGACGGTAGCCAACCATAATGGCAAGTGGAAACTGCAGTGAAAGAGTGTGGGAAATGCGAAACAAGAACACCTTCCAACACAAAATCCAACAAGGGTTCAGAGTTTTGACGATGAAGGTGATAATCAAGATGTCCGTAAGAGACTTTAGTAGGGTACTTGATATGTTGGATCCAATGGTAAGCTAGGCAATTAGCGAAGTCGAGGCGCAGGTCTCGTTAGGCTAGAAGAACTTGTGCTCACAGCGTAGGCTTGGGGAGGTTCCCCCTATAGGCCAATTTTTGTATGGGGTAACCGAGGGACTAACCCCCCCTCTTTTTTGTTAATATAAGCCGGCAAGTTTTGTTTTGTTTTTTGTTTTTTTTTAAAGAAAAAAAAGAGGAGCGTAGCTATGAGGTTCAATAATAAATATATGTACCTATGCCTTGAGTACTTTTGAGAAGCTTCTCTTCCATAGTGTACTTTACCTTTCTCCAACTTGCCTACAAACAACTTTACTCCTACATGACATTTCATTGAATAAATTTAAATAACAAATAATAGAAAGTAAGGGAACACTATACATATGTTTGAAATTCATGCAAATCTCTATCAAACTAAAAAGAGATTATAATGCTTGCACAAAAGTGACTTTAAAAGTGATGCTTCACTAATATTGCATCATAAGAACTTTAAATCCCCTTATTCTCTCTATACAACCCTCTGTGCAACTCTCAATTTTCTTCTTTCTCTTTTTCTTTCTTTTTGCAATATGGTATTTGCATTAAATTCGTGAATGAGTGCAATAAAGATACACGAAAAATACTTCGGTCTTTAATACCCAATCATGTTTTTCACGTCAATAACTCTACCATACCATTTTTTTTTCACGTCAATAACCCTACCATATATGCCCTTTTCAATTCTCCTCTAGAGTTGCCTGCATTGCTTAGTATGTACCCACTGAATTAATAAGTTGTCAATGCAGGGTGAGAGGCTTTTGGGTCATATGGGTGCCTCAAGGTTTTGTGTGTTGGAGTCAATTTTAGTTGCTTGCTAGCTACAATCATGGATGCTTTGTCCATTTCTTACCTTCCTTGCGGTTTGGATAAAGGGTGCATAACTCTTTGTATTCTACAATTATTTATATGTATTGATATCTTTGTGTTCACATCGTTGTTGCAATTGTTGCTTTGTATGATCTCCTTGCTCGTGCTCTCTCAACGTATCATCTGTTGCATTGCCTAGATGAAAGCAAAGTTTTGATACAGGTGATGTTGCTCATGGCAAAATGATAAGCAAAGTTCACTCATATTGTCAAAAAAGGGCCATCTTGCTTTTTGACATATGGAAAGCCTCTTGATAATGCAATAGCTTTTGAATAAGACAACTTGGTTCACATAAGTAGAAAGGCCTTCCCTACACAAACGCTCACCACATATCCCACGTAAATGCCTGCCAAAAGCACCTAAAAGCCCAATCCACAAAACACAAAACGCAAACGCATAACACACCACATGCCATCCTTTGTCCTTACATGTGCCACCTTTCTGACCCCATCCGACCTTCATGTGCCATGCGTCCCAAGCCGTCTGTATCTACAAATGTCATATGTCCCTTTTGTGCTAATCTTGTTGGTTTCACCGGTTTGCTCTCCGCAACTCCCTCCCAATGTTGATTCCCTACACCTTCACACTTGCTTGCTCCATCTCTCTCTCTCTCTCTCTCTCTCTCTCTCGTTGTAGCATGGTGAGTGTCCATGTTCTACTTTAGAGCTGGCTCCCATGGACTAGTCATCACCACGATTCTTTTGACGATCTCAATGGGAATTTGAGTCCCCATGCAAGCATCCGTGTGAGTTTTGCGGCTACCAAAAAGCATGCTCGGGGCTAAAAAGTAGAGCTTCATTTATGGTCATGATGGCTGGATTCCGCCTTGCCAAGGGGCCGAGAACTCTAAGGTTGTGTCCCATTTCCGGCCTTATGGTTGCATGGGACCGGCTCTCAACACCATGAGCGAAGAGTCTCCAATTAAATGAATGACCCAAGTCATACTATACAATGTTAGCTTTTATACGAGAGTTGGCGTGATGGCGTGAGGATCGGACGGCCAGAAGGGCGGCACGTGTACGGCGGAGGGCTGGGAGCGGGAAATAGTGGGAATCTTTGGACGGTTGGAGCAATGGTAATGAATTATGAGGATAGAAAAATCCGGGGAAGAAAAAGAAAAAGATTCCGGAATCTAGATTAGGAAGGTAATGGGGGGATTAGGGAGGCTAATTATTAGGAAGGAGGTCGTCTTCTTCATCTTGGTGTTTTCGTCATCTCGAAGCTCCGGCATCGCCATAGCCAGGACCTCCAAGCTCCTAGCCAGAACCTCGAGCTCCTCCATCGCCATAGCCATGTCCCCCCTCCTCCTCCTCCTCCTCCTCCTCCTCTCCTTCCTCTCCCCCTCCTTCCCCCAACTCATCCGCCAAATCACTGATCCCCTCCCCTCTGGTATCCCCATCTCCTTCCCTTCCTCCCCCTCCTCCCTCTTCTCCCAATTCCTCTCCCTCTACAATAAATCTTACCCCTCCCCCCTCGAGCACTCCCGCCGTTTCCGTATCTTCCGCCAAAACCTCGCCCACGCCGCGCTCATTCAGTCCCTCGACCCCCACGCCGTCCATGGCGTCACCCAGTTCTCCGACCTCACCGAGGAGGAGTTCGCCCGAGCCTACCTCGGGTTGAAGGTGCCTTCTTTCCTCCGGGATTCCGAAAACCAGGCGCCTCTGCTTCCCACCAACGATCTGCCCACCGATTTCGACTGGAGGGATCGCGGGGCTGTGACGGAGGTGAAGAATCAGGTGTGTGATGCTCTCGTCTGCAGTTCCCACGCACGATTTCCATCTCCTAAGCGGATACGAACAAGCTTAGGGAATTACCGTTTTTAATCTGCGTAAAATGCGTAAAATTGGATTCTTCGCCGTCCGGCGTTGGAAGTTACCTTTCTGTGATCTGGGATAGGAGCTCAATCGCGTGGAGAGACTAACCTTTCCCTCCTCTTCAGGGTTTCTGCGGCTCTTGCTGGAGCTTCAGCACCACAGGAGCCATTGAAGGTGCCCACTTTGTCGCTACCGGCAAACTCGTCAGCCTTAGCGAGCAGCAGCTCGTGGACTGCGACCATGAGGTAGCAAACTTCTCCCCCTCATGGTTGGACAGGTGATGTATTGTTGTTCATCTGCTTGCGGAACTCTATTTAAATAACGGGATGCCCGAGCATTTGCAGTGCGACCCAAACTATGGCAAGGACGCCTGTGACTCCGGTTGCAGCGGGGGGCTCATGACTAACGCGTACAAGTATGTCAAGGAAGCCGGCGGGTTGCAGTTGGAGAGTGATTATGCCTACAAGGGTTCAGAAGGACAGTGCAAGTTTGATGCATCGAAGATAGCGGCCAAGGTGGCAAATTTCAGCACAGTTGTAGTAGACGAAGATCAGATAGCAGCGAACCTGGTGAAGAACGGTCCTTTGGCAAGTAAGCATCTTTTGATGGGTGTTAATTCATTGCATGAGGTTCTCTTCTAGTAATTCTTGGTTTGGATTGATGCGATTATGCCTAATTGTCGATTTTTGCAGTTGGGATCAATGCAGTGTTCATGCAGACGTACATAGGAGGAGTGTCCTGCCCTTACATCTGCAGCAAGCGCCGCCTCGACCATGGCGTGCTTCTGGTTGGCTATGGGGAGAAGGGATACTCCCCTGTTAGACTGAAAGAGAAGCCCTTC
This sequence comes from Dipteris shenzhenensis, assembly GCF_047967505.1. Classification (NCBI taxonomy): domain Eukaryota; kingdom Viridiplantae; phylum Streptophyta; class Polypodiopsida; order Gleicheniales; family Dipteridaceae; genus Dipteris; species Dipteris shenzhenensis. The sequence goes on along the minus strand of NC_141600.1, from coordinate 42,070,845 downwards.
TGGATCATCAAAAATTCTTGGGGACCAAGGTGGGGGGATCAAGGCTACTACAAGATCTGCCGTGGTCACAACGAGTGTGGTATGGACACCATGGTATCCACTGTGGCTGCTGCTATCGTTTCCTGAAAAATCATCCTGGGTCCTTACAAGAATTTGAACATTCTCTCTCTTCTTCTCAATTTCGTCACCTCAACATCGACAATCCCTAGCCATGTCGCTTGTCGATTATCACGTATTGTGCTTATCGAATATAAGCCATACGGAGGTATCTTCATGTGCAGTTTTTTTTTCCAATGTACAGTATGCAATTAGTTTTAAGACTAATTATTCCGATATTATTACGAAGCCTTCTGAGTCTTATATATTGGGGGCCTCTGTATGTACTATGTAGCCGGATTAAGGGCCTTATGTACACAGTTCGAATTTCTTACACTACAACAATATTGTGTAGTTCGTTATCTATGTTTTTTATTTTCATTCGATCTCCAATAGTTGAAATGCTGTATTGGAAATCTCTGGGTTTTAGAAAGTAGAAGTACCAGTTGGAGACTTTTTCCGGATTGGCACGCCTTTTCACTCATCATTGGCATGGTCTGCTGCCAGCTGACTCTCCGGAGACTCATGTGACAATGTGCGCAATTCTGTAGACAAGGTAACTTTCTTTTAGAGACTGTTTTGCTTCTGTGCATCTTCAACTTTTGGTTTTCAGTAGTTCTTAACGTGGTAAAAGGATAAGAGTGTTTTTTACTTACAAGAAAGCAATAGACGATGAGATACAAGATCAGGAAGTCATCTGTACAGGAGAATCACCTGAAGGAGTACCAACCGAAAGCTCTGAAAGAACAATGCATGTGTACTAAAGGCAATGGATGCCCTATATCCAACGCGGCAGAAGCCAATTTTCCTTTCAAAGCAGGTAAGGAGTCTGACAGACTTGACATGTAACCAGAAGCACGAGAGAAAGCAGTGTCGCTTATCCCATATATGTTGGAGCCAGACTTTTGGCCTACTTTGGAAATCTTCGTCTGGTTGCAAGCCATTTATGCATTACCTAATCTTTTCCCCACCCCAATCCTCTTAGAAGGACATGTTTGGGTGGGGAAGATCGAACTATCTTGCAACTATCCAAATTATTGGATGTCTGTTCTTTGCAGGGAGTAATTTCCCGTAGCATGCTTGTCCATAGACTTGAGGCCAGCGTGCTGAAACTTGAATTCTGTTCCTGCCATTGCATTCAATAGCCAGCCTTACAGATTTCCACCCCACCTTGATATTTCTAATAGCAAGACATTGCTTATCAGTAGCAAACACCAATTATCTTCCCCCATCGCACATATATCTGATCATATCAGAACTTCAATTTTGAATGTTAAACTCCATCTTTCACAACAACTTTTCCTATGATCTCTAGTGTTATTGATGAGCCATCTAACGGTGACTTGTAATCGTTCATCTTGAGCAACCTTCTCGCTGGAAGGCCAAAGATCTTTCTTTCACGGTGCGCACGCTCAAAACTATGATTCGCCCCCAGGCTACCGATGCAATGAAGAAGCTTTTTCCAGATGACCTAGAAAATATATCCTCAAATCTACATCGTTGGTAGTGGCTGTCCAAATGCTTTATGAAAAGAATCCTCCTTGAAGCTGAGATCATAGATGCCTCGTTTCTTATTTAGCACTCTTCTGCAATATCTTTTTCCGCCTTTGCTCGGCTGTTACGTCCTCACATTCCCATGCTCAAGCCAATCAAATCCCTATTCCTAAGCTATAGTTTCTTGGAAAAGTTTGCGAAGCATCCCTGCTTCGGCAAACAAAAGCGAACCAACTTTGGCAGGCCCAAGGGTTAAGATCAACAGACCTTCAGAAGAACCACCCAATGTGACTGAAAATAGAAAATGAGAAGAGTAGCCAATAAGACAGTCCTATGGAATTAGTATGTATCCTTGTCTGATGAAGTGGGCAAGCTCTTGTTTACTTTTCTAGAGTTTTTTTTCTCATGTCCAGCATGATGTATTTCCGCATTGAGCTTGCTCTCGTGGGTTTTTTTCATACTTAATAGAAGTCTCTTTCATGGGAAAAAAAAGAAATGAGCAAAATCGGACACACTCGCCCACACTTCAAAGTCGCCCAACATTAATCGTCAACTTTGTCCAAGTTTTGATCCTATCATCATAAGTTTCGAAACTTCATTTGTACACCATGTGGGTTAGGAGCTTTTTGTTTTGAGTGCCTGTTCTTTTGTGCAAGGCACTAACACCTTCTAGACAACTTATGGAGAGCTCTTTCCTCCCTTAAGCAAGTCATCACAAATGAAAGGTCCACCAAAGAAAAACATTGCTTGTCCTTTTGGTTTAAAATCCACTAGCCTAGTCTTAAACAAACAAGTCACTCACGGCATTGAGACCTTTGGTCACTAGCATCCCTTGTCATCTTCATTTCGCAATCTGTACACACATCTATGTATTGTTCCGGTTTTTATCACGTTTCCTTGAAGAGTACTAGGGAAGGGAAGACCTTTCCCATGACCATTTAAGTTTAGGGTGAGGGCAATGGAAACCCTATTTATCTTTTTGCCACATTGAGAGGTTCAACCTTCATCTTTGCTGTTGGAACTATTGTCGATGTTTTCTCCGTTTTGTTGAAATTAAATGTGGTGTCTCAACTTTTTGTGGTGATGGTTGTTGTGGTTGTTCTCTTGGATCAAAGATTTGCATTCGATTCTCATGTTGCGTCTAAATGTTGATTGTTAATGCATTGGACATTGATGATTGTTTGTCTCGGTTGCACTGGATGTCATCATACATGGTTGATTGATCGCATATGAGTGTAACACCAAAGCAATAGAGAGAGTAATCTTGTGGATGACCCATAAGTAAGGCTTTGTGATGCTACGAAATTAAGGGTTTGTATCTCAACTTTGGATTGGATTGCATTGCATTGTCTAGATTAGGAGGTACTTATCTCTTTGTAACTTTTGCACGCTCTCATGTGCTTTGCATTTGCATGTTGCTCTTGCATATGTGTTTTTGTTGCTTGTTGCTTGTTGCTTGATGTGTGTGGCCTGTCTCTCATGTTTGTACAACGTGTGTTTTGTATCTTATCTTTCTGCAAGATTTGATTGTATTGGAGGAATCTAACGATTTCAAACTATTGACGTAATGCTCAGCCTTTCTATTGGATTACATGATGTCATGTTGATTCTATTGATATGTCTTCAAAGTTGTAAGCGAAACTTTGCACTATGTTGTAAGCGAAACTTTGCACTATGTCTGTTTATGTTGATACACTTTGTTCTTGTGTTACTTGACATTGTCAAGGTTGATTGCATCTGCTGCTCCTTCAAAGATGTCTTAGGAATAATGACATTAAAATTGGGCATTCAAGTACGAGATGTTGCTTGGGATGATGTTTGGGGTTTTCCCTTATTCCAAATTTATTTGATACATAGGATTTTCATAGATTGAAATCCATTTTTTACATTCTAACTTGTGCATGTTACGATTAACTGTGTGTCACTATGTGGCCTTGATTTTTGACATTGTTCATGTGCATATTTGCATTGTGTGAACCATCTTTGCGTCAATTGTCATTCTGTGGATGACTGCGTAGGAGAGATGTCCTTTGCATGTGCCTTTGTTGGCTTCTAGAATCTTTCTTTGTAATGGTCCATGCCTTGGATTTGACAGATGTGCTGGTGGAAGATAGAGAGGTCCATTATGCTTTTGGTGCTTTTGACCAGACTTTATCCCCATAATCATCATAGATTGGTGGAAGTTGGTCACTGGTATATCCAACTTGTGATGATGCATGGTGTATGCATGTTTACTAGTTTTCCCATGTCGAATAACTCTTTGATGGAGTTTCTTGCGTGTTAAGTATTGGTTCATGTGTGGATGAAACATGTAGGCTCTTTTTCTTTGTGAATCTGCTTTTGCAAGGATTGTGCTTCTTACTGTTGATTATGGTTGTGCTTCCTATAGAAGGCTCATCCTAGCTATTGCATATGGTGCTGATTGATGAAGTCTTATCTATGTCATTGATGATGATGTCCAAATAGGTAGTCTTTGAAGGCATTGCTTGTTGGTTGATGCCTATGTATTTGGTTGATGGTTGCAAAGGTGTTGATGTAGATTCGATGAGCACATTGACAAGCTTTCTCTCCCCCTCTTCTCTCTCTCTCTCTCTCTCTCTCTCTCTCTCTCTCTCTCTCTCTCTCGCTTGCTCGCCGACACTCGTAGGCACTCTTCTCTTACAATCTCTCACAAGTCTCTGGTGGAAAGTGAACTCGGACTTAAAAATGGCATAACTTCCACGCTGTAGCTCCATTTCAAGAGCTTTCTAAAACAAAACAAAGAGGAGAACATGCTCTACAAGTTGGAGTGAAGATATATCGATTTTCTGTTAGAATCCCTCACAAGTCTCTCATGGAAAGTGAATGTGACTCAAAATCAGGATAACTTCCAAACTACAGCTCCATTTTAGGAGCTGTTTAAAACAAAACATCTTATACGATGATGAAACATGCTCTAGTAGTATGACAAGTAGGAGGGAGGAGAGGAGAGAGTGGAAATGGAGGAGACAGAGCATAGCTAGGAGCACCCATATAAGTGACTAATTGTATACTAGTACTAGTTGGAAGGAATGAATGTATATACAAATTTCTTTGATAATTTAGGTTTAGCATAAGGGCATAGAAACCCTATTGGGTTGAAAGGAATGAATATATACCAATTTCCCTTCACCATTTAGGTTTATAGAAATCCTATTCTGCCTTTTATCTCTCTACGAGTGTTAGTGCATATTTAACAATATTGCCCATATGATGTTGAGATTGTTCCTCAACACCCTCATCGAAGTGACATTAGCTATACAATGGGAGGGTTGTATTGGCCTAGGGTTAAGCCCTGGATGTTTATTGAGACTTTCCATACAGGGTTAACCCCTTGATGTTTATTGAGACTTTCCATACAGGGTTAATCCCTTGATGTTAATCATGACTTTCCATACACTTGGGTGGTGAGTTCAAAGTGGCCTTTGTTGTTTTAATGAACTCGGTCTTTGATTTGGTGGAGTTGCCATAAGGTGAAACACTAGCATGAGGGTTATCTTCGTGGTATGAGAGTTGTTTATTGAGTATCAATTAACAAAATCAACAAGGATTGAAAGGACGTATTGGTGACGTGAATGGTTGATATTTTTTGAAGGAGAATTTACAGAGTTATAATGTATATGTTCCTATTCTTGCTTATGAAGAGTGTGATGGGAATAAAATGTTCAGCTTCTTAATTTTGTGTTGGTGGATAGAAATACCATAAAGCAATTTTGTTGTACATATAATAAGAGGTTGTGGTAGCAATGATATGTTACCTCCTTTGAGAAGGGAGGAGATTCTTGACAATTTGTAGCATTGCAAGGGTATGGAGGGCTAGTTCACATAAGAATGAAATACAACTTAAAATTGACAATTTGTAGCATTGCAAGGGTAGAGTATGGAGAGCTAGTTTACAAAAGGATGAAATACAACTTAAAGTTGATGTAAATTGTTGTAGTATGAACGTGAGGGAAGATTATTTTTAGCTTTGACAATAAAACAATTGATGAACTCAAAGTGAGAGTGGTACTGTCGCAAGCCAAGTGAAGAAATTTGAATTTTTGGGCTTTCCTTGAGCGGTATGGTTGTACACAATTCCTAGATCTAGAAACATGTATATGGAATATTATTTACATGTGGTAGCTAGCCAAGTGTGAAGGAAGTATTTATGGGTTGTTTTTTCGTGGATCTCAATTAAACTTTGCATTCTTGCTTTTCTCCTATCGAAATAGGATTATGAATTTTCTAGGATCTCTCTTACTAGTCATGTAGCTACATGGAATCAACTAAGATGCTTAGCTTACCATCGAAGCTATTTCTTATCCCTAATGGGACATCATAAAATTTGTCTATAGTAACTTTTACAATATAAATTTCTCCACTTCACAATTCGCATAATATAGAAATCAATTCATTGAAACTCTTTCACAAAAATACCTAATTTAGCACTCGTTCAATAACACCACATGACATAAAAGTGTCCTTCCATTTCATAGGGTTTTGAAAAATTCATTTCTTAAAAGTCAAAAAGGTTCATTTTGTGTGTGTGTGCACGTGCGCATGCGTGCATGTGTGCATAATGTAGAACTCAATTCACTAGGATTCTTTCACAAAAATACCTAACTCAACACACATTCATTATCATCACATGACATCAAAGTGTCCTTCCATTTCATATGGTTTTGAAAACAATCATTTTCCAAAATTAAAAAAGTTCATTATACACGCACGCATGCGTGTGCACACGAATGCTCATGCAAACATGCATGCGTGTGTGCGTGTGCACACACACATGCACGTGCGCACACACCCGTACACGTGCACATGTGCACACACCCGCAAGTTAGGAAATTTGAATTTTTGGGCTTTCCTTGAGTGGTATGGTTGTACACAATTCCTAGATCTAGAGATACAATTCAGTATCAATGAGTGCATTTGATTCAAACTTCAATTTTTCTTTGTACATAAACATGTATATGGAATATTATTTATGTGTGGTAGCTAGCCAAGTGTGAAGGAAGGATTTACGGGTTGTTTTTTCGTGGATCTCAATTAAACTTTTCTTTCTTTCTTTTCTCTTATCGAAATAGGATTATGATTTTTCTAGGATCTCTCTTACTAGTCATGTAGCTACATGGAATCAACTAATTTAGCACTCGTTGGATAACACCACATGACATAAAAGTGTCCTTCCATTTCATAGGGTTTTGAAAAGATTCATCTCTCAAAAGCAAAAAAGGTTCATTTTGTGTGTGCGCACACGCGCATGCGTGCGCACGTGCATAATGTAGAACTCAATTCACTAGGACTCTTTCACAAAAATACCTAACTTAATACACATTCATTATCATCACATGGAATCAAAGTGTCCTTCCGTTTCATAGGGTTTTGAAAACAATCATTTTCCAAAATTAAAAAAGTTCATTACACGTGCGCGTGCGCATGCATGTGCACATGAATGCTCATGCACACATGCATGCATGTGTGTGTGTGTGCATGCACGCGTGCGCGTGCACACACACACATGCACGCACGCGCACACCCATACTCGTGCACACCTGTGCACACCCACACGTGCACGCATGTACACACACACATATGCATGCACATGTGCACACACTTGCACGCACGCACACATGTATATGTTGCATAATCTACATTACAAAGACATTTTGGTAAAATTTAAGAGAGAGAAAATGACACCATTCATGTTACATTATCCTAAATATAGTCATTCCAAATATGAAAGCATGTGAAGGTGCAAATTCATCTCCTACAAATGGGAAATTTCCACCATTCATGGATTTTTGCACTCAAAAAGAGTGGATTGTAGTATTTTTTATGTCAAGTATTATTTCCAAGTAATATCTACACCCTAAAAGAGCTTTAATCCTACCTGACACAACTTAAGCCGCATCGAATACTTGCTAATGGTGTAGATTCATATATACATCGAATGTTGATTTTCTATACTTTTTTTGTTTGCATGTCCTGAACACATCGAACTACTCAAATGCTAAAATATTCTACTCTAGAAATGAAGAGTGGCCACACAAAAAGCTTCCTACAGTACTTTTCCAACTTAAAATTCCTCTTCTACTCTCTTTGCAAAATCACGTTGTTGAACATCAAAGCTTCCTTCCCATTTCAATAAGGTTCCTTCTCTTTTGAACCAATGGATCACCAATTAAGATCTGACTAAGTACTTTTCAGTTGCAAGTTTGAGATTTCTTTTTTTTGGTTCCAAAGATTCTCTTTCTTTTATATCTATGGACTCTATGTAAGTCTTTAAATATTTGCCTTCTTTTTTCATTTAAAAAAATGTAGATAAGAAGGCCAAAAAGTTTCTATGATTCACTTTTTATACAAAGTTTTTTCCATGATCTCAATAACTAGATCTCAACGAATTGAGGCTTATTCTTGTTGCAGAACAATGCAACCCTCATAGTAAGGGCCACAAACAACAACAAAAAAAAGTTGGACAACATTTTAGAGAATTTGAGAAAAATAATTATGATTTTGGAATGACAAAGAAGAAGATGTGTTCAGGTAGATCACGTTTATAGGGCAACACTATTACAAATGACAAAGAACAAACTCACAAAGTTTTGTTGATATTGTAAGTTGATAATACCTTTAAAATGTTTATCATGATGCTTCTACCAATTTTAGCTTTAAAAATGTGTATCTTTCCTTGGTAGAGGTATTTCCATCAAATTATTTAATTGGATCCTAGTGGACAATATTTTGGATGTCTAGGATGGATGGAATGGAAAGATCCTTGAGCTTGTCTATATTCTCTTCTTCGAGACACCGGAACTCCACTATGTGACCAAGAAACTTGGAAGTTTTGGAATAACTTTGCTTTCCAGTGATATCATGGCTGAGGTGGAGGGTGATTAAGCATGCACCTAGACCCTATTGGTTGTTCCTCTTACATTGGGGACCATCCAAACCATCCCCCCCCCTTAACCCATGCTTGACCCACCTCCCATGTACACCTACTCCAGATCAGTCCCAAATCTCACTTAAGAGGAGGTGGGCCCGTTTCGACGAGTTTTTCTTCTTCCTTTGGTCTATTGTAGGCCTACCCCACTATTTTGGTTTGGCACTGTTCTCCCTCCACTTTTCAAAATTTTGGTTGCTCCACCTCTTTCAGCTACTTTTCCCTCTTGCTTTGCCTTCTTCCCCCTCTTTCTCTGCCCCCTCTTGCTTGACCCCCTCTTGCTTGACCCCCTCTTGCCTGAATTTCTCCCTCCATTTCGTCTACAACCCCTACAACATCTCCTTTTGTTGCTCTACTACCCCCTCTACATCCTCTATGCCATCCCTCTCTTTTCCTCTCTTTCTCTCTCCCTCTCTACTACCTCTAGTGGAACTACTCTCTCCCTCTCTACTACCTCTATTGGATCTGCTGTCTCCCTCCAAGTTGCACCCTCCCTACAAGCATGGTGAGAAACATAACCACAAGTACATGCAATATTGTGACTTGAGTCTGTGTTTCAAAACACCAAAAATGCATGGGATGATTGGATCCCTTGTACCTTGAATGACAAGATAGGGGATAGTCGTGCAAGGATTTACCAAGGGTCCATATAGCTTCACTAGAGTTAAGTAGGCTTCTAATCCGCCTTTCATGATGATCTGATCATCCATCCCCATTTCCATTATCTTTCTTACTTGTACAATGCCAATGCTATCCACATTTTAGATCGTTGAAAGCCTTTTGCACTTCAACAATCTTAGTTGTTATCCCCATCATTAATATGCGATCCACAACATATTGGGCTACTTGTTCAAAGGATTCATCAAATGCACTTGTTGCTCATCAAGAAATAACTTTAGGATCCTTCACCATTTCCCTCACGATGGCCTTAGGCTTCCCTCTGCTTGAAGTTTTAGGGCTTGAATATCCTGGATCTCAATTGTATCATCAAAGGTATGTATCGCTTTGAATTTGAAAACCTTGAAGCTAGTTTCAAGTATCACTTCCAATTCAGAATTCTTAAATGAAGGAGAGTAGTTTCATAGGTCCAAAGGCTCAAATTCTGGACACATGGCATGCTCTTGGTCTCCAAGTTGCTAAGTGTCCTTTGCTTCTTTTTTCCTTTGTGCATGGCTAATAGGTAATGGATAAATATATTCTTGCCAATTTGCTTGATAAAAACCTCATTTTGTATATAGGAATTATAAATCCTACTTCATTCTCCATATGCAAACTCACATTTCCTAGATAGCAACATATGTGGGCCACATAGGAAATACACATCCCTACATAGCAAACTAAAATTTGACTTCATTCTCCATATAAAACCTCACATTTCCTACATAGAAATATACTTGCACTATATAGGAAATACAATTCACTATATAACAAACTTGAAATCCAATTTATTCTCCATATAAAAACTCACATTTACTAGATAGCACCATATAGGTAATCAACTTCCCAATATAAGAAAAGCAAAATCCACTTAACTCTCAAATATAAAGACACATTTCTTCGATAGCTATATAACAAATACAATTCTCTAGACAAAGAGGACAAAATCTGTTAGTTTTATCTAGAAAATATGCATATAGAGATTGGTCAAAAGTTCCTTGTGTTAAATTAAGGCCTGAGGTGCCACTCCTCCAATGAAGCGTGAAGTACATTTCAAGTGATCTTTGATATACCTTCCTTGTGTGAACACACAAAGTAGATTGCAAGATCCTTTGATGTGGGTGGAACCTACTCTTTGTTGTCCGGTTTGAATATAATTTGATTTCATAACAAGTAACACATTGTTGTGGCGTGTGATTATAGTGCAAAACAAATGGCAAAACGAGTATTTCTGCACTTGTAGACTGCAATCCATCCATTATTAGTCAAGATTTGTTGATTGATCAACTCGAAGAGAGCAAATAGAATTGTCGTGGATCTGCTTTACGAGACGGTGGCATCAAATTGTTAGAATGTCAATAATGAATAAAATACAAAGCAAAAAACAATATAGTGATAGCAAAATGCAATGAAAGGCGCACTATCTTTGTATTCACATCGTGTATGTGCATGCCATCTATTGCATGGGTTGTGGTGGATGACCTAACATACCCCGCCTCAAACATGACCCATCGGTGAGTCATGTAGGTGGAATCCAACCTTGATTCGTTTATGCGACACCTTGAGGGAATGAGGAAACTCCCAGGTGATTGCAGAATTGACAAAACCGAGGTCGAGGAAGGGGTTTCGTCAGAATGTCAGTAGGCATGTCAACTGTGGAGAGGTATGAGACTTGGAGGGAGCCCTCCTGAATGAGCTGCCAGATGTGGTTGTAATACAAAGCAAAGTGCTTTATCCTAGAATGAGGTACATGATTCTTTGTAAGTGCGATAGCGCTTTGATTGTCACACCAAAGAGGGTTTGGGCTCATTGGGGCTGAGGCAAGAGAGATCAATGAGAAGTCAACAAAGCCAGATGATTACACGAGTTGTTGTGGATGCAGCAATGTACTCTGCTTCTGTAGAGGACAGTGCCACCAACTTTTGTTGCTTGTTGCTGATCCAACTAATGGAAGTGCCATTGAGAAGAAAACAACATCCAGTGATGGAGTGACCTGATGGAGTGACCACTAGTGATGTCAGTGCCCCATTTGGCATCGAAAAAAGCTTGAGGTGAATACCTGAAGTAGAAGCACGCTTGAATTGAAGGCCAAAATTAGAAGTACCCTAAAGGTATCAAAGTACTTGTTTTCAAATCTTCCAAGGAGTGATGGGAGGTGTACTATGAAAGAAGTATGATAGGGAAGGCAATATCCGGTTTACAACACACCATAGTATAGAGAAGACTGCCAACTAGACTACGATATGGTGAGGAAGTTGGTTGCATGAAGCATCAGTCCTCCATGATTGGGGAATTGATACATTGACAATCCAACTTAAACTCCAATTGCTAGTGCACAACAATGAGGCAATGGAAGACAACATCAATGAAGTCCCACTTGAACATGATAATGTTCATAAAGATTTTATGAATACAAATAGATAGCATTGGCTCTCTTTTTAGTGGTTGGGAATGAACCCTAAAAGTATCCTAAAATGACTATGTATTCCCTTATTTGTAGCATGGAAGTGATCATTATAGAGTGGCATAATCCCTATTTTGCTTTTTTCATAGGTTCTTTTGCTACTCATGGTTAGCGGATACACCACAACATAGATCCGAATAGATATGACCACTGCATGTAGAGAGAGGCACCCAATGATCTGCCATGATCATCTAAAATAATGTCATTCCACATGATGGGTTGCCTATCAATCTCTTCCCGAGAGGAAGGAGTAATCCTCCGAAGAGTGCTTCTGAAACTGGCCCAAGCTTTCAGAATGGCAACCATGAGAGGGGACGAAGGTGACCTGAGGTGTGCTGTTGGAGAATAGAGGAGAGCATGTTGAAACGAGTCAACATATCAGTAATGTACTTGAGCTGGCAAAGATGAACGAATAGGCAAGACTACATCACATTCCTACTTATAACAAACATGTTCTCTCCCCCCCAAACAATAGAGATAGGAAGAAAAAACCTAGGGATGCACTTTCAAATGCCAGCTAAGAGCGTCCTCACACGAGCTCTTACATCAATGGTTTTATCGCATAGATGATTCATCTCAATCTCTAGGATGCAGATAGTACACATGGAATGACTTGGTAAGAATTACACACATGAGATCTATTGCAAATATTGACGGGTTTTCTAAATGCCGGGTTAAAGAATGGTAGCAAGAATCATAGACAGTTCCATGGTACTCCTGAAGAGGAAATATAAGTTTGATTGGTTTTGATGGAGAGTCACTCAGTCTTCTTGCTTGGCATTTGTGAAGCCAATTATGTACGATCATCCAACAAATCCCCTAGAGTAGGGTCATTGTTTGCTTGGGTGTAGCCAATCGCAAAACTATTTTCGGGGCCATTTTGGGGCCGTGATGCAATCCACTCCCGGGTGAAGTTTTGAATTTGGGACAGACCCGCACTCTCACCGAAAATTTCTCAATGTCATGATGCCTCACTGGCATAATAATGAGACCTATTCCACATTTCTATGACTTAAATTACACCAAAATCATTTCAATGAACTGGATAATTCATATGAGAACAGTCTTTCAATACTTACCCAACAACAAGTAGACAAGGCCCAGATAGTGTATTGGCATATGCTATGGCTTAATAGAAGGACTCAAATACATGCGATGTCTAGCAATGAGGCTAAAGGTGAGTTGGCAAATAAGGCTCGGAGATCTTGTGCCCTTATTGCCATGCACAAGTCTCTAGAAGAGATAAATTTGGTTGGGACACAAGCCATGCCTATCATGGAAACACACAATGTGCATCAGGTTATGTATTTTTGTAGATTCAATGATGAATTGATAAAAAAAGGTGATACATTGCTAGTGGAGCATTTGGGACTATGTATAAGGTTAAGCATTTTCATGGTGAAGATGCAAGATTTGTGCAAGAAAGTCTCCAAGAGCAGGCAGTTTGCAGTTAAGCACCCAATGTTGGTGTGTGCACTGGCTAAAACTAGAAAGACCGTATTGGATTATAACACCATTTTTTAATGGTGGCACATTAGATGACTTCTTGAAGAAACTTCCAGTAGCTTCTGGGAGATATGCAGTGTATATGGATAAGCACTTTGAGGGACGAAAGCACAAGAGGGAAAAAGAAAATGACTCAACGGGTGACATGATTGTTGGGAAAATTAAAATTTTCACCAATTCTACTATTGATATGGCCCATGGTTTGGCCTTGGAACTTGTATCATTACATGAGCATGGTTGGATCCATTGTGATTACGTCTTTGTAATGTCATTCTAGATTGGGCTCCAAAAGGGCAAGTTTGGATAGAGATCATTGATTGGGGCCATGCTCTAGCATTCAAAGAGGCAAGAGGTCCCTTGATTACACAAAAGGGACTGCTAGAGCCAGAAGGTGAGTTCAAGGCTCATGCTTTAAAAAAATAGAAATCTTTGTAGGCTCACAAGTGTCATGCTCCAAAGATTTTGGACCCATCAATGTATTATTCATACTCTCCTTCTTCAAATGTTTATGCTCTTGGTTGGGTTTTTAATCAACTAGCTTGTTTTGTGGAGGATTCATTGAGAAGTTGCACCTATAGTCCCAAACTTCAAAAGAGCATTAACAACACACTTAAAGACCATGAGTAATTATATGATGACACCATATCCTACTAAATGAAAAATAGCTTTCGACATAGTAAAACACTTAAGTTGACTTGGGTGTAAAGGAGATCCATGGTAGAGATGGAGTTGGATATGTTTTCCTAAGAATTCAATTATGATCCAACATTATGATCCAACACTTATACTTAGTAATTTATGGTTTCTCTATATTGTCACTAATCTTATTTAGTAAATATATATCTACTCTAATGAAAGAATCCACAAATGATATGAAAAATAGAATTGACTCTTGTATCCAAGTAGAGTTCAAGTCTACTCCTTCCTCGATTCGTAATGGTCGATGGCCACATACTCCAAGAATATATCATGACCTTTTTAAAGTTGAAGAAGACCAAAAGTTCAAACAATGGTGCTTGCCATATATTCTATGTTTTGTCAAATATATACCAAAGTACATGTATGATTTGGGTCTTCTCTTAATTGACATCGCACATAGCTTTTATAACTTCAGCCATGACAGTGGATGGTCAAAGGAAAACATTGAAGTTGTGATAACTTTGTTACCGTCTTGGAGAGTCTGCAAGGAGGATGTAGCATGACCAAATTCATATCCCTTGGAGCATGTTGCTAGGTTTGCAAAAATGCTAGATGATGTCATTAGGCATGGGCTACATTATATATTTTGGTGCTATATGTTTGAGTGGGAGGTTTCCTCTTATGTGAATATTTCTTCTAACAATCTAAATAATGAGATTACGTATGTTCAATATGATAGAAGAAAGATTTTTAGCATGACTTTTCATTGTTTGCAAAACGATAAAGATTGCCACATGCCTTATGAAAGAATTCTTATAGATATACATAGAACACTTAGATCTCCATGCGGATACAATATGGATTATTTTAAGTCACGCAAATGCTCTGATTGGCATGAACTCGGCCTTCTAGAAGTTTGTCCTATAGTTAAAGCACACAACTTATAGAATAGTGTATTAAATCTGCTCAAGATACTTTTCCATGTGAAAGAGCTTTGAGAGAAAAAGGGATTACAATAACACCAAAGAAAAGAAAGCACAGAGCTTTAACTATAGAGAAATTTTAATATGTTGAAAAGTTCTTAGGAATTTATGATGAAAGCTTAAAGTCAATATGAGTGATGATATATAGAAGGGTTTTATACATGGGTGAGATCTATAGCAATGGGGATCATGTAGTTGTTAAGGATGATGAAGATTATCTTGATACACAAACCATAGGGCATTGGAAAGCAAAGATCAGATATTTTTTCTCCATTCAGTATGAAGGAAAGTTTATGTTATTACTTAATGCCAACTCTTATAGACAATGTATCAGTTAGAAAGTAACACGAGTCTCTACTTGTGGATGAAACCACTGGCATGAGCATCCTTCCATACAATTGGGATTGTATCAGTCCAATGAGATCATTAATTCATAAGTTCATCCTCATTCCTATAAGTAGTAGGATCATTGCTTATGAAGCCAAAGACATGGTCCAAAGACAGAGATTATAACAAGTAGGATCAATAGGTTGTGTACCTCCTTGGTTAGAAGAAGATGACATAATGTTGGTGCAAGGTGAGGAAGACTAAAATGAATCATCAAATCCACTACAGTATGTTGTGATAAGAGAAGTATCTTACGAGGAAAAGCGTGTGAAACTAGAATGGTTAATATTGAAACCTCAATATCAAGACGAATGGAAGGTGGATAGAGAGGATAATACCTTTTACCATTGGAGTTGTTGTGTAAAAGTTATGTCAAATTTTAAAGTTACAAAGTCCAAAAAAGTGATGATGAATGGTGAAGCTAGATGTTTACCACAATAATGTGGCATACATGATCATCTTATAGGTGTTACAAAATGATCTTACAAAAGTAACACAAATGGTAAGAGATTAATTATCAACTTGGCATTGTTAACTTTTATGAATTACAAAGCTGAGACAAGAAGTATTTTGTGTATTAAATCAAATTATTTACATGTACTTTTTTTGTTATGGATGAATGCAGGTCTTCTAATATCATAAAAGATGAAATCTTCTAATAACCACAATCAACTCTTTTTGAGAGCACGATTTAGAAAAGTCCAAAATTTTTAAAAATGATGCAAGCTTGTAGTCAAAATGATGGTGCAAAAAACTCTGTAGGAGAACTTGCTTCAATGGGATAGACATTAGAGACCCAAGTAAGAGAATGGAGTTCTTCAGTAGAGGCACCATCATATGATCATATTTTTAGAGTGCCTATTGATAAATATTGTGACCAGAGCAAGTTCTATGGTAAGGTATTTTTGGGTACGTACTTTCCTGATCAACAATAGGTGATGAATATCAATTATCGTACTATAGAAATTGGTTCAAAGATTCACCTATTGGAGATTTGAGACACAACAAAAAGGAACAAGAAAAAATAAAAGCAACTATTTAGGAAAACTACTTAAAGATAAAGCTACAAGTTTAATTTGGATGAAAAATGATATATATGATTGGCATGTGGAATCACTCCAAGCTAAGAGAAAGTACCAGAAGAAGAAGGGTAAAAACTCATGTTCTCCAAAACTGTTGGCATCAGTAAGTACCTTATAACTATAGTAATATATTTTCTATGCATGACTTCTTTCAAAGGTATGCATATTGATTGAAATTCTAAATCTTATATAGTAAAATGATGGAACTTCCTTGGATGAACCTCTTCTTGAATAACATTTGGAATGTCCAATTGTAGAGGTACCTTTGTTGTATTATTATATCACATTATTACTTCTACATAGTTATGAAATTTTGGAGATTTTGTTTTAAATTAATTGCAATTATACTAACCTTTATACATTTGCTATTTTTAAATATGAAGAGGATGTCGATGTTTATATCCCAAAGCTGATCATAGAAAATTTAGTTCAGGTTCATAAGTAATACAAGTTTGTTATTTTAGTTTATTTTATACTTTATTTAGCATATCTAATTTTGAATTCTATTTTTATACGGGATCAATATGATGATTGCAACATAGATGTAGTCAAAGAGAAAACTTTTGTAGATGAGGCATGTATAATTACTTAATACTATCTAAAGTTCTCTTCATTTTTTATTAGAAGGCACTAAGACTTGAAATTTGAGTTTTTAGAATAATGATGCTACCTCTTATAATACAAAGTCCATGGACCTCTTGCATAATGCAGATCATGTGGAGCCTATAGATGTAAGTATTATATTCTTTGCTTTAATTATTTTGTGATACACTAATATCTTATCATCTTCTTACAAAGGAATTATATTAACTAGTGTTTTCTTTTATTTATATTAGACATCCTCCTGAAATTCAAAAAATGTGGACATGGATGCATCAAGAAAAAGTAGTCGAGGTATGCCTTGCTTTTTTTCTAAATTTATAAACATTTTATCCTATGTTAATTACATATGTTAAATAGTGGTATGTCCTAATATGACTAAACTATTCTTTATCTTTTTAATGTCACAGTTGACTATGAAGATGCAACAAAATATGAAAGGGAAGAATTAATCACATGTTGATTCTAGACTAGAATGAAGAAATCAAGGGTATACATATTGTCTTTCTTTGTTGTATAAGTTACGACGCTTAACTTGTGCTTATTGATAAAATGTTAAATATTATATATTTTTGTTAATAGATGTTGAGTGGGATTCCAAATTTAGATGTGGGTTGTGATGCAGTATCCTCAAGCAAAGTGCAAGCACGTTTTTTTAATTATTGTAATCTTATTTTTAATAAACAATTATATCAATTTAAGAACTAACTTCTAATTTGATGTCGTTTTGCATGCCAAGTACATGACTTTAACTGTAGAGGATCAAGAAACCATTTTGATGAAGTACTTTGGTACTCAAGTGTGCTTGATGCCAATAAACTTCTCAAAGCAAATTTTAATACTTTGAGAAGAGATATTGGCAATAATGTTAAGAAAAATGTTGAATAAAATTTGAAATTTATGAGACAAGATCTAGTATCATGGTTATTGGAAAAACAAAAAGTAGTTGTAAAGAAGATTGGACAACAAGGATTGTCTTTAAATGACATTCACCTAGGAGTTTCTTGTTTCTTGTTGGAGTTATTAATATATAGTAAAATTATATTAAAATAAAAAATTATATTAACATATAGTGCAATTCTATTAATTGTGTTATATATATACATATATATATATATATATATATATATATAGTGAAATGGTATTTACAATAAATGAATGATTTTATTACATAATGAATCTTATTTGCTGTATAGTTAAAATTTTGGGCTATATTATAGTGAATATTTTTCCTATGTGGTGAAATTCTATGGGCCAATACTCTACATAAAGAAAATTTCTCAATATATAGTGAAATCTTTAGCCTATTAACCATGGACACCCCAAACAAAAAGAGAGGACATGTGGCATCTTGGAGGAGAAGATCTTGCCACATGTCACAAAGAAGGAGCTCTTGGATGGAGGCTTGGAAGGGGGAGGAGGTGGAAAGACAAGAGGTAGGCTTTGGGTGGAAAGACAATACGCAGCTTTAGGGGCAAGGAGGAGATATAAGGTCAATGGAATGGAGGAGATGGAAGGTCACCTTCTAGAGGAAGGAGGAGATGGAAGGTCACCTTTGGGAGGAAGGAGGAGATGGAAGGTTTGGAAGGTCTTAGAGCCATGGGTTAAGACTTAGCCACAATTTCAAAATCCAATCCAAGTATGCAAGGTGAATTGATTAGCTATTTAAGAATCAAAGATCCACCTTCAGCAGATGGGGAGTGGTTGAGGATGGTCATGCATCTTTGCCCATGCAAAGCACGGGTTCTACTTTTGTGACCTTTCAAGCTTAGTAACTTGACCCATTCTACAATATTTAATTATAAGTTGTAAATGTCTCGACCACATAGCAGCATAATCATTGTCATTGAAATATGAAAAAACTTCAAGAAGCTAGATGGATATGTCCCAATAGACTGACCATAGCTAGTTGTAGTGACTTCATTTATGACACATCCATATTATAATATTTTCTCCACTTATAATTTCCATTGGCATTACATGGATCATGTCACACCAATGAACACTCTAAGAGACTATAAAGATTTCATTCAGTGATAAACAAGATGAATGAAAGCATTCATAAGGCCTGCCTCAGATGTGCAGCTTGGAAAACAGAGAGAGAGAGAGAGAGAGAGAGAGAGAGAGAGGGGGGGGGGGGGGCTTGCCTTGAAATAGAAAGAGATAGGAATAGGTGGAGATCACAAGCCCTCAATCAATCATTAAAAACAAAAACCAAGTAGGTGGACCAATAAACAATTCATGAATAAAAACTATTAAAAAATCCAAATTTTGCCCATCTCCAAGACGAAGCCTTCATTAAGGCCTACACAGAGGCATGCCAAAAACACTTTTAAAACAAGAAAAGATGTCACTAGGTCACTTGTGCATAGTCTCTTTATGCACTTGGTGCATAGTCTCTTTGGAGGCTTAATACAAAAAATCATTGAGAGATGCTATTACAGATATGTTGTGTAGAAAACATAGAAGTAGGGCTAGCTAATATAGCTAGCATTTTGCTCCTTGCTTCATCCTCAAATTGATCTCCTCCTCATCCTCCTCCTCGTTGTCTCCCCATCATCCACCGCTCCTCACCAAAGCAGTTGCTATTGCACCCCTTGTGTGTCTTCATGTGCACTACAATAACATAAATGATAACCCTCATCCTATAAAGGGTCTTAATATGATCTCAACATAATCCCCTTAGGCTTGTCGAGAACCCAAGAGGTGCACCCTTTTAAGGGGAGACCCTCTCCCCAATCCTCTCTCAAAGAGTTCCCCTCCTCTTCCATAAAGCTTCCCATGCATCAGGCATGCATCCCAATCTCTTCAGAAAAAAGAAATTTGGAAAAGATCCCAAATAAGCATTATCTATCCTAAAGCATCCTGCACATAATTGCTATGTACCCAAAGTAGTCTCCAATCCCAAACTTATTTCTTTTTTGTACCTATTGCCATTTTTATCCATAAAATTTTGTTCCTTTAAACCTCTCTAGCTTCAATCTCATTTCTTATATCTTGTCATGGTAAAATTTTCTCCACTTATAATGGCTACTGGCATTACGTGGATCATGTTGCATGAATGAACAAGGAGACTATAAAGATGTCACTAAGTGATCAAAAATAACTTTAAAACAAGAAAAGATGTCACTAAAGATAGACAAAATTTTTTACATCAAAATGTTCCTGCCCTACATGTGGGGAGAGAATGCTGTAATCTAAGACTTATATCCGATAGTGGCCGAGCTGATCTAGGCAAACTGACAGGTAATTTAGTTAGTTTCATCCTATGGTACAATGGGGAGACAACTTTGATAACAATTGTGCCTAGGATATGGAAGTACAAGCATGGGCACCTGCACTTCAGCCGACGACTAGTTCCCTTGACATATTTTCTTTGCGTACTTTAGCCGAGGCACTCTTTGGGTAAGCACATGAAACTGGTCTTTTGAGAAGGGGTGGGCTTGGCGAGGCTTTCTGCAGTCCAATGGGTCCAGTGGGAATAGCATTTTCCTAATCTTGTGCGGGTAGCGCATTTTACATCATTGTTCTCTCTTCTGGCGAGAGGGAAGGTAAAGTAGCAGGGCTGAGAGAGAAATGGGGAGGGGTAGCACCCTGATTGGGGCCTGTTAGTTGTGTTCCTTGAGGAGCCCGGCTTCCTTGCTCTTGGTGCGGCATCTGTTCTCTTTCATTAGTTTCTTTCTCATCAATTTCTTGTAGTTGAGGCAGTAGATTGTTCTCTTCTTTGGCCAAGTCGTCCTCTTTCTGGGCAAACACCTGAATCAATGTCTAGACTATGAGGATTTTCTACAGGATGCCACTTCATTCCTGGTTGCATACATAGATTTAGAAAGACATTAGTAGCATCAATAACATTGTCATTAAATACTTTTGCACACCGAGAAAACCAAGAGTTTAATAAACTTGGTATCTAAATCTACACATTTTGAATTTGAATCTCAAATTAAAACATTATTGAATCGGCATCTTGTAGTAGAGTATAAAACTATTGCAAATTCTATAATGCCGATGAAGCATGCATCTTTGACTCTATAGGATATCCAAAATATTTGCAAAACATCCAATAATTGTTCTATAGATATATGAAAGCAATTGTTCATTTGAAAGTGCACTATTTGAGCTTGCAAAAAAACAAAGGAGGCAAACAATTGAGGACCTTTGCTATGATTTAGGGAGTGTCCAATACTATGCCACAATTGTATGCATACATATGAGGACATGCTCAAGAAGTTTTTCTTACTTGGTTGAAAAGACAAATTTTTTGAAAAAATGCACTCCACACTTATGAAGCTACTTCATGGTGGCCTTAAAACTTTGAATTTTGGTGATATTTGTAGCTTAATTTTCACCCACCAATGACTGCATTAGAAAAAACCCAATTTGAGATATGTGCAATTCTCTTCAAATAAATCCAACATTTATCATTTTGCATTGGTACCTTTTCAACTCACTACCTCCCAAGAAGGCCAATAAGCATGCTAAAGGTGGTTCCATTTCTTCATCCAAAACATCAAACCCACTAGCGCACCATTTCTCCTTTTGTCCTTTTTAGCCATTTTGGGCCTCTTTGCATTTGTTTAGGGTGACTTGAGTTGGTGATGTGTACAACTGAAGGTGGTCAAACATGGCTATTAGTTCTCCCAAAATTTATCTTCTTTTGCTTTTGCATTCAGAATTTTGCTTTTGAATTTTACTTCTCTTGTGCTAGTAAATCCCAAATATAGTACATATCCCATACAAGTGTCCTACCTAACCTGTGCATAACATTCTCATGGCATTCTATGACATCACTTTCAAGCTTTTTGCTTCTATTTGAAAATTTGTTTTCTTGCCGTATCTATCTTGACTTATTCCCATTTGTGTGTATTTCCCTTTCAGGGACATTTGCTCTCATACTTTTGGTGCTTCTCAAGCTCTCTTGGGACATGCACAAGTTTTAATTCCTATCACAAAGCTTTAGGTGAGTCCTTTTTTCTCCTCACAAGCTAGCTTGTTTAACATAAATCGTTTCTCATTTTTTGGCTCACTTTCTTTATTAAAAATAAGATACCACCTGGTGCAATGTAGTTTCTCATGGGTTGCAAGAGAACTAGAGAGAGGTTGTGAGATAAAAATTTTGATAAACCGAATCAAGATATGAGGAGGAGGTTGAAGGCCATGGAAATCAATGATACAATATCCAAATAGCAATAGAATACACTTTTGTAATGAATGTTGAGGGAGAGATAATGCTAGGAAAAATGTCTGCTTGCTAGGCAGTTAGCCTTGGAGGTAGCAAATGCATCTATTCAAGCAGTGCCACTAGAACATTCAATAAAGAACGCAAGCTGTGCTCTTAAAACTGGTGGAAGCATTCAAGCATTTTAGGGACCACTAAGCTCCTATCCTTGAAAAATTTACCTTGTACTCGAGGATTCATAGGCAATTCTCTAATGTTTTTGTCTCATGCCATTAATTTTGGGTTGTCTAGATTAGTTTAGACACTAAATTTGTCAAATTTCATTGAGCAAAACAAGTTATGGATCGGGCAAGTTACCCATATGCAATATATACCCTTAATCTCATAAAACATGGACATACACAATCATAATTTGGTCCCTTTGTCATCCAGCACCCCACTCTACTATGCTAGTGATACCTTGCTCCACTTGAAGTATTCTTAGAAAAATGTCCATTTTGAATATGAGTAGAAAAGAAGCTAATGATCACAAACATGGATGTTTTTATCGAAGCTATACGTGTGTATTAATATAAAATCTTGGCAAATTTTTATCAAGCTAATTTTTTTACTTTCATGATATTAAGCATCCATAGTACAATTTTGTATATTTTCTTTTGAATTTCTAAGTAAAATATGTAAATCACAAAGAAACTTTTAAATTTTGTGGATAAAAGTTTCAAATCTTAGCAAATTTTTTAAGCTTTTATTTTTATTAGGGCATGTGAACTTTTGATGCCAATATAAAAGTCTCAATTCTTAGCAAAACTAACACGAAAAAATCATCTTTGATCATAAATGAATGAGAAGTGCACAAGCAAGATGAGTGAAGAAGAAGAGGACAACTATAAGGTAAGATGAAAGCAACCAACAATAAAAAAATGAGAATTTGGAGATGATAATGCTACAAGAATGCTATACATACCATAACTATTTAGGAAAATGCAAGATTCTTTAGTTCTCTTGAATAAAATATTCAGAATGAAGTGCTTGCCAAAAGGATAAATAGAATTATCTTATTCCCAAGAGTTACCATCATTAATCATTGAATACAATTACTTTTCGATCATCATACATTGAATATAATTATATTACCAAGGATCGTCATCATTGTAGATTGAATAAAATTATATTTCCAAAAAATTTTTTTGACAATGCACCAAATACAGTTATATTTCAAAACTAAGGAGCGTTACTTATTATTAAAGCATGCACAATATATAATTGTATTTCCAAGAAATTAAGTGACTATGCTAAATGATACTCCCAAGGACGAAAGCCATCTCATCGATCAAATATATTTAAATTTCAAATAATGGAGGATACATGTAAGAGCAAACATATTTTGATAGCCTTTTCTTCTAAATAAAACATCTTGATTTATTCACATAAGTACCAAAACTTTACATAGAATTTGTTTTTCTAACAAGAAATTGGCAAAATACATTGAAATTGTTTTTGTTATAAGGAATTTTGGCCATTTTAGACTAAGACCATGTACTTTCTGTGAGAAGTACATTCATCGATACAAAAGCCAACTCTTTTGGTTCCAGTACTTCAATCACTCAACAATGTACCTTGCACTATGACCAATTTATTGAATGTATAATAAGATGTACAGCAATTCTTTAGTTACCTTATTAAATTTGAAGCTCACCTAGGAGTTGAAAAATGTTCTAATGGAAGTTTGGTACTCTCTTAGACACTCGACATTGGCAATAAGACAAGAATTAATTAAATATATTGTTTCAATTATTAGTGGAAGTTACAATAATGATAAACAATCAATACATGGAGATGAAAAGTAAAAAATGAATGTAGCCTATGTTTCGAGAAATGCAAGGCCTATATGATGGATGGTGACATTGTAGTGGGAATAACCTTGGAACAAAGAATTGTTTAATGAATATTTTCATAAAAATGGTTTGAGACTTCTTGTGTCAAAATAAGATGTTAAAACATGGGCTAAAGACTTTGTGCAATTATGCCAAAGGCAAAATACGAAAGAGCAGAGATAGTTTCAACTTTCAAGATGGTAAGGGATAGATATCAAGATTATAGAAGCAATTATTTTTATCTTGATAAAGTTTTGGCCAAATAGTAGACATTTGCATTGCATGTGAGAGGGGAGATGTAACACATTATGCCTCAGCATATATTTAAAGGATAGAGAGGTGACTGCAAAGATGTGGAGGTCAATGAAATACCTATAATTTGATATATTAAATAAATACAAATAATATTTTTTATTGTTATTATATAAAAATAATATAATCTTGACTTTTAAATATTAAATACATCACATTTAATAAAATAAATCAAATAAAAACTTTACTTTATAAATAAAATATGTTAAAATAACATAAAGACATTATTTTTAAAGTTATCATAAGCTAATTATAAAATACCTTAATTACATAAATAAATAAGATAAACCACTGTAACAAAGGTAAGACCGGCACAACGGCCAAGCTCCTTGTTAGGGGATAACCCAGCACCAATTGGAATACACTTTTGTAATCAACATAAGTAATAGTAGCAGTGAGGAAAACATCCATATGGGTAGTTATAACTGTTTGGATTATTATAAAACATAGTCATGGTAATGTGATAAGGATTAGTCTGAAGTGTAATAGCTCTCTCTCTCTCTTCACTAGTTGAATATTATGAGGAGAAGAGCAAGTCATAGTGTTAGTTGTTGGAAGAATAAATCTTTTTGCTTATATCTTTCTCTGTTATGTCAACTTTTGCCTTGAATGATACATTTTTGAGTTAATACACAGTCCGTCAACTTGTGTCCAACTACCTTTTATTTTGTGCATTGTCATATTGCCTTGGATAGCTGATACATCTTTTTGTTTTGGGTGAGTTCAGCCCATAACACATTTAGTGATCTTGCTTCCGAATGACCTCGAATTACTTTGGCTATGACAAACCAATCGACCAATAGCTCAAAACGCGTTTCGACTCCAGTCCGACAAGCAACTACACTACAAAACTCTTGAGCGGACAACATGCAAAGTTCTTCCAACATACAATAGCACCATCGACCCTACTCAGACGAAGAAGGTGCAAAAATACGACATCTTTATCCAGACAAGGGTGGTGGAAGGTGATCAAAAGATATCACTACAGGCATCTGACCAGTTTGGGTTGATGACTTTCCCCACATTGGCAAAGTATCCCCACCAAGATTGTATGCAATACTATCCGGTCTAAAGCTGAGTAAAGTGACCTCTCTAAGATCACAGTCGAGCACGGCATTATTTTTCTTCAACGACAAGACACTATGGCAAACTTGATAGAGTAGCACTAGTCTCTCATGGAAAGTCTCAAAGCAAATGTCGGACAAGGAGAATAGAGAACCTTACTTCACCCAAGAAAGAGCCCGAGCACAAGCTGAAGATCAATCAGAAGATAGAACAATCTTTGAATATTCTGACAACAATATGGAGGATTCTGATTACCTTCCTAGCGACATCAGCTCTTCGTCAGATTCTATCCGAAGCTTAGAGTTCTAGGAAGTTGAAGCCAACACCTAAATCTTGGAAACACTCAGCCCAACTGAGGTCTTAATTCGGACTCCTTATGGGACTCATTTGGCTATAAGAATTTGTTTAGCAACTAGGAGGCAACTGTTCGACCCATTACCTCCTCGATTGCAAAGACGACAACCTACTCCACTTCTACAACCGGCTCCACCCCAACAACCACCCAAGATGCAAATTTCAATGATCAAGGTTGCGAAATTTGTAGGCAAGAAAGGATATGATCCCGACAGTCACATGGGGTAATTTGAAACACGATGGGTAGCCAGTGGCTTAGGACATCTGTCAGATGTAGTTAAAAAGGAGCAATTTGCTACTACATTTGAAGGTAAAGCTTTGTCTTGGTTTATGCAATATGGTCTTCCACATTTTGCTACATATGATGAGTTAAAGCAGGATTTTCTAGGAACATTTCGCAAAGAAATGACACCAGAAGCCGTTCTGAAAAGGTTGAGAACAGTCAACCAAAAAGACCTTTTGGTAGAGGACTATGCCCAAAAATTTAGAGGTCTAAATAGGAGACTAGTAGCACCACAAAGGCCATCTGAGGAGAAGTTAGGAGATTACTTTTGTAAGGGTCTCAACAAGCAATTAAGAACTATAGTGGTAGGAAGAGATCAATTGGAAGGAGCCAATGATTTCAATAAACCTTGTGGAAGTAGCTTAGCGAGTTGAAAAAAGATTTGGCATCATCAAGCCAAAGGACAAAAGAGAAAAAAAGAAGAAGTATCAAGACTTCGACACAAAGTCTAAGGAAGAAGAAGACTCCAGCTTAGAGGAGGATGAAAGTGAATAATCATCCTCAGATAGCTTAGATTCAGAGTCCGATTCACATGAGGATTCAAAGAAAAAGAAAAAGCAACACACCAACAACAAGGCCAAGTCTAAAACAACTAGCAGAAAAACAGAGCTCAAAAGTAGACTCAAATATCATTAAGGAGAAACTTAAGAACCTCGAGGTGTTACTAAAACATGATAGAACTCCTTGCAAATTCTGCTCCAAAGACAACCACAATGAAGATAAGTGTTGGGACAATACCAACTTTTGGGGATGACTACCCGCACATATGCAACCGACTAATGTTGCAACACCTCCTGCCATTAATCAAGTGCAAATGGGAGCACCACAACAACAAAGATACAATAACACAAGAAGACCACAAAATGAGAATTGGGGACCACCAGCAAGACCCAATGCCAATGAGCCTTGTACTTATTGTGGAGTAGCAGGGCACTGGCAAGGACCTCTATGTGAATTGTGGTGCAAACACAGAGGAGAATGGGGTATATCAATAGTGTAATACAACCAAAGGCCAAGGTAGGAGCAACAAGCTCCACCAACAACCACAATCAATGCAATTCTCCTTGAAACAATCTAGGAAGAGCCTGAAGATGTGACAACTCTACCAATGATAGGTCATACCGACCCACCTATGGTCAAAGCTATGGTCATGACCTGATCAAAGGGCAAAGTTCCAAAAGATCCTAAACAAAAATATAACCCCAAGCAATTCAAAGTGCCCCATTGATTGGGTACAACAGGAGAAAGTCTGACAATAAGCACTTGAACACATCCAAGAGATTAATGTAGCCAAAGCAGCCATCCATGGAAAAGAAGGATGGCAGATACCTTACCCCTTAACTCCCAACAACAAGGACAATCCAAGACGAACAAGCCAACAAGTCAAAATGCCGATGTCTAGTCATAGGTCGATGATAATCGAAACAATGGGATCCCCATCCGAGCAAGACACCAGAAGCAACAAAGTAGGCAATGGACATCCCTCTCAAATCAAGGTACACCTTGAAGGTACTACAGTCAAACATAACTCCCACAATAGCAAATGTTTATAAGATCATTGTTTCAAGACTTGCTAGAATCCCACCTTAGCATGAACTTAGTACCAACTTTCAAAGATGATTTAATATCTAGGCTATAGGAAAAACCATTACCTCTAACAATTGATAAGCATCCTGCCAGCTCACTTGAGCAAAAAGATCTGGAGACTTATGTTTCAGTGGTAGAAGAGATGGATTACAAAGTACCCACTATCCACGTGGAGTACAAGAGATAGAAAATCCCCAACGTCCTTTTGGATGAGGGATCAATTGTCAATATCTTATCTGAATCTTTATACAAAACATTTTGTTGTCATGAACTCGTCCTAGCACCATTTCAAGTGAAAATGGCAGATCAATGAAGGATCCAACCTTTGGGAATCGTGAGAAATCAAGAAATCACAGTTCATGGACTAACTTTTCCAATTAGTTTTGTCATCCTCAGAATGGAAGGAGAAGACGACGCCCCCATGCTGGTCAAATGACCATGGCTCAAATCTGCTAAGGTGAAGCAAGACTGAGGATCAAAGTACATCTGAAGAGGTAAGAAGAAATACAAGATTCCGTTGGTACACAAGTACCCAATCCCTCCAATGATGTAGCCACTCCAGGACAAAGGAGTTAACATGGTTATGGAGTGTGAAGAAGATGAAGAAGAGTATTTTTTGCAGAGAAACCCATCTCTAGTACCTCTTTTTGGATAGATGTAGTCAAGATTATGGATCAGTACACAACTGACAGTAATCCTTAGACGACAAGACCCAATCCAACCAAAAAAACTCACAAGGAGATGTAGAATGGCAAATAGCAATCCGATGATCAAACTCAGAAATCAGATGGTACTAATGCCAAATAGACTTGTTCAATGAGTGCACCCACAAATCCATTCAACATCATAGAGAGCCAAGCTATTCTTGAGGTAGAAACAGAATTTATAGGACACGTGAGAAAGAGCTCCATGATGAAGGAAGATGATCTAGATGAGATCATTTCCTGATGGCCCGAAATTAGTCTATGTTAGTGTAGAATTGGAACGAACATTCAGATTATATTTACACAAACTCTTTCTAGAATTCAAGGATGTCTTTGCTTGGCATTACATCGACATGAAGGGTGTTGACCTCTCCTTCTATTAGCACAAGACCAACCTCAAAAAGGATGCCATGCCAGTGGTGCAACAAAGATATCGGATGAATCCAAATTATGCCAAACAAGTCAAAGAGGAAATAGACAAACTCCTGAGTGTAGGTTTCATTTATCCTCTAGACAAAGTGACATGGCTCTCAGCTATTGTCATTGTACCCAAAAGGAATGGTAAGCTTAGAGTGTATGTCGACTATAGAAAGCTCAATGCATCTACATTACAAATCCATTCCCACTACCATTTGCGACACTATGCTTGATGCAATAGCCGGCCATGAGATCTACAACTTCCTTGACAGATTCAGTGGGGTTGCAACCAGATTCGAATGGCACCAAATGACAAAGACAAGACAACTTTCATCATTGAATGGGGAGTGTTTGCCAGTAATGTCATGGGTTATGATCTCAAGAATGGTCCTCCAACATTTCAAAAATGGATCCAAGATGTCTTCCGATCACATCTGACTGAGTTCTCTTGGATGAATTTTCAGTCTTTGTAAAAAAGTATGAACATCTCACCATCTCCAACTATGCTTTGAAAAATGCAAGATGTCTTGACTAATTCTTAACCCTACCAAGTGTGCTTTTGCAATCAAACGAGGAGTACTCTTGGGAAATCTAATCTCTGAAGAAGGTATTGTGATAGACCCAAGGAAGGTATTCATAGTTCATAAAGTTTCCCCTCCTAAAAATGTCAAGCAGTTACCTAGGTTCATTGGTCACATAAAATGGCACAATCGATCCTTGAGATATCTCGCCCAGATATGCAAACCATTGACTGAGCTCAAAGGATAATGTACCCTTTGTTTGGGGCAAAAGTCTAAGAAATTCTTTCGATATTTTGAAGAAAATGCTTGCCATTGCACCTATTGTGCAACCACTCGATTGGTCCTTACCATTCCATGTTTTTGTCGATGCATCCGATGTGGATGTAGGCATAGTTTTAATGCAGCACAAGGTTCAAAATGGTTACGACCAATCTACTATGCTAGTAGAGTACTGTCCAGTGCAGAGAAAAACTATGCAGTCATGGAGAGGGAAGCATTGGGGATGGTGTATGCACTCAGGAAATTCAGACATTATCTACTAGCCAACAAAGTGATTTTCCATGTGGACTGCGAGGCATTGATTTATTTGATTAACAAAGATCAGCTTGCAAGAAGACTTACTAGATGGATGCTCATCCTACAAGAATTCAACTACCAAATCATTCATACCCTTGGGCGACAGCATGCTATAGCTGACTATCTATGCAGACTTACCAAGGGAGAACCTCCTACAGGTATTTTTTATGCCTACCTAATGTAGACATCTTTTTAGTCTGAGTGGAAGCAACACCAGATCGGTATGACAAGATGCTTTTCTTCCTAACTAGATCAAAAAAAGAAACTAGTACTGCAAAGTAGAGCCTAGCTAGTGGTTGCAGGAGTGTTGTATAAATGAGGCATTGATCAAGTGATCAAAAGATGCGTACCTACCCATGAACAAAAAGCTGTCCTAATTGAGGCTCATGAGGGGACAGTAGGGGGTCACTTCTCAGGAGAGATTACAGGAAGAAAAATTATGCAAGTTGGCCTATGGTGGCCAACAGCATTCAAAGATGCACATCAATACACCAAGGAATTCTTACCATGCCAAAGGGAAAGACCCACAAATGTTGATAGGATGCCATACCAACCAATCCTGTCACTTGAACCCTTTCAAAAATGGGGGCTCATCTTTATTCGTCCAATCAAACCTCCAGCAAAGTACACACAAAACCAGTATATAATGGTTGCACAATTGACTATTGCACGAAGTGGGTCAAATCTATTGCTCTCTACAAAAAGCAGAGAACATGGCAAGCAGTGTGTTTCCTCAAGCAAGCTATAGCTCTAACACCTGCACGGCTCCCACAATCTACCTAAACAGATGCACACACAGCAAGGCAAGTAAAGCAAAAGACCAGTATACCATAGTAATAAGGAAAGGACATAGGCCATGTAAGAAAATAATACAACGTCTGTGCTCAACAGATAACAGGACCTCGTACACAAGAGAGAAAACAAGATAGTATGGAGAATCAAAAATTTGATTACTGTAGAACTGATATAATAGATGGCGCTGCCTCCCAACCGTGCACTCCTGTGAAAGAAGCTTCGATGGCATGCTGGAAACAATAGAAGACAAAGGCTGGATGCTAAGGAATCGGGGTTGCTGTAGCCAGTGATGAAATGGGCTTCACGGCCTTGCTCTTATATAGCCACCAGTCGTAGTCGGTTAGGCTCAATTGGGTGACCAACCCAATCTGCCCAAAACGATCGACTGGGGGTCGGTCCTGAAATAGGCCACCGACCATACGATATAACCGGTGCACAAAATAGAGCAATTGACCTAAGGTCGCCGTTCGGCCCAGAGCCATCTGGGATCATCTGAGGCTCCAAATGGGCCCCGCAACCCAAGAGTGGGCTACCCTGGGAAATGCTTCGTCTACCCTCAGTGCGATCAGTCAAGGGATGCCTTCTCGCACTTGCATGTAGCCTAGTTGGTGGTGTGCCAACTCTATCTGAAGCCGTCTAGCCATCAAGCCACACATGGCCCCCATCTGGTGTCCAAAGCAGGACCTACTGGATAACCGAGCTACTCAAATGCCTTCTCCTCATATGGGGGGCTTACAAGTAGAGTTAGCTAGTTCCCGCGTAGTTACACGAGAGTGGAGCATTGATATCTAACACCCCCCCTCAATGTCCACCCGCAAGTGAACTTACTTTTTCGGCCCAATGCCAAGTCGATGAAGATACCTCTCCAGCAAGTCTCTTCCAAGAGCCTTCGTGAAGATGTCCGTAGCATTCTCTGTAGTTGGACAGTACACCAAGTCGACCTCTCCATCCATGATGAGCTCGCGTACAAAGTGATGTTGAATCTCAATGTGTTTTGTGCACGTGGAACACCGGGTTCTTTGCAATCGCCATGCAACTCTGATTGTCACATGATAACTGCGTAGGCTTGTTCTGCACTGCACCCATGTCCCCCAAAATCCTCCTCAACCACACTACCTCGCAAGAAGCAAAGCATGTAGATTTGTACTCGGCCTCGGTAGAAGAAAGAGCAACTGTGGGTTGCTTCTTGCTGACCCATGACACAGCTCCAAATCCAAGTGAGAAGTAGTACCTTGTCACTGATCTCCTGCTGTCCACATCTCCTACCCAATCTGAGTCACAGAATCTGGTCAAGATGTTGCCCTTGGTATAGGTGATGCCATAATCAAGTGTGCCTTTGATGTATTTCAGCACCCGCATCCTTGCCCTCTAATGGTTCTCCTGGGGCTTATTGGAAAAACTGCTTAGTACACTAGTCGCAAATCTGATGTCCGGTTGTGTGTTGCACAGGTAAATCAAGTTGCCCACAAGCCTTCTATACTTCGCTTCATCCACCAGTGGTGATGAATCCTCGTTTGAGAGCTTCGCATCAACCTCCATAGGGGTACCAACTGTCAGCCATGCCAAATGCCTTCAGTATCTCTCCAACATACTTCAGCTGTGAAATGAAGATCTGTTTCGGCTCCTGCCAAACTTCAATCCCCAAACAGAAATGCATCAGCCCGAGGTCTGTCATTTCAAACTCTCTTCCTAGCAAATGCTTCGTCTGCGAGATCTTCTCTTCATGGTTCCCTATTATGACAAGGTCGTCCACATAAAGGACCACGATCATACACCTGCCTCCTTCTCAAAAGATATACAAATTTGCATCAGATGAGCTCCTCCTGAACCTGTTTTGTAGAAAGTGGGCATCAATTCGCTGGTACCATGCTCGTGGGGCCTGTTTCAACCCGTAAAGTGCCTTCTTCAGTTTGCATACTTCACCTTCTAAACTGGGGATCTCAAAACCTGGTGGTTGTTCCACGTATACCTCCTCCTTGAGATCTCCATTTAGAAAGGTAGATTTCACATCCATCTGAAACACGAGCCAGCTTCCTTGGCCAGCTAATGCCAAAACACTACGAATTGTGGTTAGTCGAGTTGTGGGAGCAAAAGTATCTTGATAATCAAAACCATGTACCTGTGCAAATCCTTTTGCCACGAGCCAAGCCTTGTACTTATCCAACGTGCCATCAGACTTGTACTTGGTTTTGTACACCCACTTGGTTCCGATTACCTTGCATTTTGGTGGTCGATCCACATGGTCCCAAGTGCTGTTCTTCATTATGGAGCCATATTCCAACTGCATAGCCTCCATCCACCTATCATCGCCCTGTGCCTCTTCAAGACACTTGGGTTCATCAGCACGGATCACTTCTGTCATCAAAGCAGAGTTGACCAAGTGTTCCTGCGCCCTTCTTTGCTCCTCTAATCTCTTGGACCGACAGTGTTCGGATGGTTGCTCCTCAATGGCTGGAGGTTCTCTGCTATCCAAAAGCTGCTTTACCCACTTTGGGAATGGCCGTTGTCATTGTGGTTCTACAGGCTCTTCTTCATCTTCTTTGTCTTGAATCCTCCCAAGCACCATTGGGGGAGTTCGGTCTGCTATTGGTGACGGTACTGGATGGATATCCTGGTCCTGGTTGTCTAGGAAGGAAGCATCCTCCTCCAATTGATGTGGCTGTTCTAAGAAGACCACATCGCGACTTACAATTACCTTCTTGGTAACAGGGTTATAGAGACGGTAACCCTTTGCCTCTTCACTGTAGCCCAAGAAAATACACTTCCGGCTCTTCGGTTCCCATTTGGTCCTAGTAGCATCAAGGACATGCACAAAACAGCCACATCCAAAAACTCTAAAATGTGCAGCTAAAGGTTTCTTACCAAAAAAGGCTTGCAGTGGAGTCATCCCGTTCATAGCCTTCGTGTAGCTACGATTCAGGATGTAAACTACAGTGTTACATGCTTCAGCCCAGAAAGTCTGGCAAATCTTTCCCTTTCATCATACTTCGGCCCATTTTGCAGATGACGTGCATCTTGCATTTTGCTACTCCATTTTGCTGTGATGTATGTGGCAGGGGTTTCTGCCTCTTAATTCCGTAACTTTTGTAGTAACTTTCGAATTCAGCTGATGTGAACTCTCCACCTCTGTCTGATCTCAACTTCTTCACCTTCCTCCCCATTTCTTTCTCGACCATTACATGCCATTCCTTGAACCTACTAAAAGCCTCAAAAAAGCCTCGTCTTTAGTCTTCAGGAAGTATATCCATATCCTTCTACTGTAGTCGTCGATTAGCATCATGAAGTAGTAGGAACCACCCAAAGCTTCCGTCTCCATCTTTTCGCAGAGGTCTGTGTGAATGAGCTCTAGAGGAGCCTTTGCCTTGCTGGCCTCTTTAGGAAAGGGATGCTGATGATGCTTGCCCATCATGCAAGCTTCACATACATCGGGCAGATCTGAAATTTCTAGTAGGTCTGCAATCATTCCACTTTTATGCATCTCCTTCAAAGAACTAAGGTTTAGATGACAAACCTCTCATGCCACAGCTTAGTGTTCTTCACATCCGCTCGAGCATTGAAAGCTGAGAGTTCGTAAATGTTGTTGCGCCGTGTACCTTTACCGACCTTCCCTTGAAGATCCAGAATCTGTGCACCATTCTTATCGAATTGAACTTTGAGGTCCCGATCCGTGATCGCGGAAACGGACAACAAGTTCCTCTTGATATCTGGCACATAAAGAACATCGGACAACTGTTTTACAACTCCATCTGACTTGAGAGCAATCGTACCTTTTCCTTTTGCTGGACATTTTGCATCATTGCCGACTACCACCAGGATGTCATTCCCTACCGGCTGTAGAGAGGTATACCAATCCTTCCGACTAGTCATGTGGTGCGATGCACCACTGTCAATGATCCACGGCTCATCCGCAGGTACATGAACTGCCTCTGTGCAAATCTCCTCAATTGCGACGAACAGTTCTACTGGTACTGCCTGCGCACTGTTGCTGGACTCTTTCTTTACTCTGTTCTTCTCATCTGCAATCTTCTTTCAACACTCATTCTGCTTGTGCCCTGCCTTGTTGCAATAGAAGCACTTGATCTTCTTCTTTCTCTTTTCATCAGAAGAAGATGGGTTACCAGAGTCCTTACCCTTACCTTTCTTTGATCCAGTCCAGAAAGCCGAATCTTCTCCAGTCCTCGTCTTTTGACGCATCTCCTCCTCCAGAAGCATCGCGCTGAAATCCTCAAAGTTGAGGGGTGGATTTCTGTTCTGCATATTCAGTGCCATAACAAGACTATCGTACTTTGGTGGGAGAATCTATATGCACCTTCGTGCTAGATTCTCGCTGGTGATGGTGATGCCAATCGCAGTCATCTGATCGCGTAGATTCTTCACCCTGGTGATGAACTTCTCTGCCGCTTCAAACTCAAACAACTTCTCGTTCGTGAGTTGAGTCTCCAGATTCTGAATCCACGTCTGATTCGTGGTCTCGTACTGATTTTTCAAGACCGTCCATGCCTCCTCCGCTGTGGTGATATGTTGAATTAACTCCATGACGGAATCACTAACGCTGCAGACAATAGAACACAGTGCATCTGCATTTCTTCTTGTCCACGCGAGAATCTCATCTGCAGTTGGTACTATCTGTTGTCCTGCATTGGCTAGATCCGGTCTCGCAACCGGCCTCACATCCACCCCAGTAGAAGTGTCCCAAAGCTCGTATATGCTTAGGATGGTCTTCATCTTGAACTTCTAGAGTGGATAGTTAGAGCCGTCCAACTTTCCGCTTTCGCCGAACAATGGGATTTGTAGTCTTGCGGGCTGGGCCATCTCTTACAATTTGCTCGCAAACAAAAAACACACTACCAAATCTTCTTGCTGGAGTCCAGGCTCTGATACCATGTAAGAAAATAATACAACGTCTGTGCTCAACAGATAACAGGACCTCGTACGCAAGAGAGAAAACAAGATAGTATGGAGAATAAAAAATTTGATTATTGCAGAACTGATACAATAGATGGCGCTGTCCCAACCGTGCGCTCCTGTGAAAGAAGCTTCGATGGCGTGCTGGAAATAGTAGAAGATGGAGGCTGGATGCTAAGGAATCAGGGTTGCTGTAGCCAGTGATGAAATGGGCTTCATGGGCTTGCTCTTATATAGCCACCAATCGTAGTCGGTTAGGCTCAATTGGGTGACCGACCCAGTACGCCCAAAACGGTCGACTGGGGGTCGGTCTCGAAATAGGCCATTGACCATACGATAGAACCAGTGCACAAAATAGAGCAACTGACCTAAGGTCGCCATTCGGCCCAGAGCCATCCAGGATCATTTGAGGCTCCAAACAGGCCCCGCAACCCGAGAGTGGGCTGCTCGGGAAATGCTCCATCTACCCTCACTGCGGTCAGTCAAGGGATGCCTTCCCGCACTTGCATGTAGCCTAGTTGGCGGTGTGCCAACTCTATTTGAAGCCGTTCAGACATCAGGCCACATATGGTCCCCATCTGGTGTCCAAAACAGGACCTACGGGATAACCGAGCTACTCAAATGCCTTCTCCTCATTTGGGGTCTTACAAGTAGAGTTAGCTGGTTCCCGCGTAGTTACACGAGAGTGGAGCATTGATATCTAACACGCCAAGCCATTGATTGACAAGCATCAACCACATAACAATCTAGTTAGCAAATGGTAGGCATAGATGCACCAATGCAAGCCCAAGACAATCATCAAAGGCCAGTGTGATGGACATCCTATAATGACTCAGAAGCAAAAGAATCGGCCAAGAGCAACTCAAATGACTTCAACAACATCTGCAACAACAGGCAAGGAAAGACAACCTAGATAAGGCAATCAACTCAGGCTACACTGATGGGTTACAACAAGCCACGGCTACAGTGGACTTCCATAGCAAGCATCAAGCTTGAAGCAACAACATGAGTCACAAGAGGTTTGCCTTCATTTTTGCCATGATTTTGGCTCCCTAAACACAAAGCCCTACACGATTATGCACATCTTCTAGCCCATCATCACATCGGACCTTCGTGTCACATACGAACATCATACCAACGATTCTTAGAGCTTCAAAGCTTGTTCTAAGGTTTATACCTTAGGCCACATGCAAATGCCACATGGTAGATAAGGGCAAGGTTAGGCTAATGCACACATAGCTTTGGTCATGGTTTTTGACATGTGGTAGACCCTACCTACAAGTGCCATGTTAGCATTGCCACATCAGTAATCCACGTTATAGCAAGACACATGGCACTACCATGTCATTAGTCCAATCAACATACCACATGAGCATGCATAGCCAATAGTGCCACCTAAGCACACAGTGACACATTGGCACACTTTTGTTAGCAACATGTGAATGCACACTACCACCTCATCACCCTTAGATGAAATTTCAAATGAGCATAAGTTGAAATAACTTTTGATTCAAAAAGATTTTAATAGTGGTGTAAGAACGAAAAATGATCAAAAAATCAAGCTCTATGTGCTGAGCACAACATATTTGTATTCCGAATTTTCTAAAGGCAAAAAATATTGGTTTCACCTGTTTCGTCTCTACAAAAAGTGTTTTAATCCACCCTCTGAGGCCATATGATGCACTCAACGTGAGGATCCAAAGTAGCTACAAGGACAAAATTGCCTGCACACATAGGGAGAGAAAGAAAGAGTGAAGATGCAATTTGTAATCTCACATCCTACACCTTGCAGTAGCTATGTTGACACCAAAGGGGGGTGTTGAGAATTGTGGTGACATAGAGCACTAGAGTGATGGTGAGTAGTAGAGAGTGGTCTGAAGAAAGAAAATAGGGGATTGGATGGAGTAGATTGCAATAATGAGGTGTTGACATGTGGACCTAAGTGATATAAGAGATAAGCTCTTTAGGTATAAAGCAGTGTATTTGATCATTGGAATACATTGAGTTGTGTGTGCTAATCTTTTGTCCTTGTCATGGAGTTTTTGTATGGTTCACATTAGGCTTAGCACGATCCCAGTATTTTGATACTTGCAAAGTTTCATAAGGATTGCACATCTTTTGCATGATGACATATGCACATTTTTCATTTGTGACCATGCATGGTGCATAACTGCAAAAAAACATGCATTGGTATGCTTTTACCAAATGCATATGTCTTTTATGGTCACAAAATTGTCATAGGCCCTTTTTTTAGTAAGATTCATACATGAGAAGTTTCATAAGTGTCTAACATCATTGATATGGTAGGGCATGCACATTTTCTCATCCTCCACCATGCATAGTGCACAAGGGTTGACAAATTGTGCAGTGGTATGCTTATCCCACAGGTGTATGTGTTTGATGATTGTGAAACTTTGCACAAACCTTTGTTTGAGTATATTCCAAATACTCCGAAATTTTAATGAGTATCATACAATGTTGGTGTGGTGGGGACTGCACATTTTCTTATTTTCAACCACCATAAAGGTGCACGTGTCAAGAAATAATGCATCGACATGGTTATAGCATATGTGACATGAAACTTTGTATAGAGGTTGGTTTGAGAAATTTCTATATACTTGCAAAGTTTATTTTGTTCCTAACAAGTCTAAATGGTGGGGCATAGGTATTTTTGACCATGCATGATATGTGGGTATGCTTATATCATGGGTGTTTGTCGATGGCCACCAAACTTTTCATAAATCTTTGTTTCAATAAGTTCCATATACTGACAAATTTTTATATGGGACAAACCGATTTTCTACAGTGGATCATGTACATTTTCTCATTTTCCACCATCAATGATGCGTAAGTGCCTTAAAAAGTGCATCAATATACTTATGTTGTGTATGTGTTTGATGGCCATGAAACTCTCCCAAACGTTTTTTTAATTAAGGTATATGTACTCACAAGCTTTCATAAGTTTTAAGCATCATTGTACAGTGGATCTTGCACATTTCTCATTTTTGACAACGCATGGTGCACGTGTCAAGAAATCATGTGCCCATGTGCTTATGTCATATGTATATGTGTCAATAGTCATGAAACTTTGCATAGACCTTTGTGTGAGCAAGACTGAAACAATTAAAAAGTTTCATAAGGCTCAACCATCTCTTAGATGGTGACATGCATATTTTCTCATTTTCAACCACTCAT
This sequence comes from Dipteris shenzhenensis, assembly GCF_047967505.1. Taxonomy (NCBI): domain Eukaryota; kingdom Viridiplantae; phylum Streptophyta; class Polypodiopsida; order Gleicheniales; family Dipteridaceae; genus Dipteris; species Dipteris shenzhenensis. The sequence goes on along the minus strand of NC_141600.1, from coordinate 42,032,224 downwards.
GATGCATAATTATTAAGAAATTATGAATCAACATGCTTATAGCATACTTATATTTGTTAATCCCTACATAGACCTTCTTTTAAGCAAGTCTCAAAAAGTTATATGAGAGTTTGGTATTATTTATATGGGGAGCATGCACATTTTCTCATTTTTGACTATGCATAATGCACGTATCAAGAAATTATGCATCAATATGCTTATATCATACTTATTGTGTGTTTGATGGTCATAAAACATTGTGTGGAGATTCTCTTTAGTAAATTCCATATCATCATAAGGTTTCATAAGGATTAGACATCTTCTACATGGTGCTATATGTAGCTCAACAACTCAATCATGCTCTCAAGCAAGGTAGGGAAAAGGATGTTAAAGATAGTATAGCGTAAATAAAAATGCTTGAAGGATAAAAAGAAGACCAATGCAAGTCAAATCAATCATGATAGGCTTAAGCACTTGGAAATGCTTGAAGAATCAAATAAACATTTTGGGATCTTTTTGGATGGCATGGATCAAAAGAAGACCAATGTACTACACTTTCTGAGAGTTTTGAAAGATGTGGAGGAAACCTTTGTGCAAATGCATCAAACGTCAAGAAAAGGATTTTCTCAACTATCCGAATGTGCACAATGATTCAAATTCTTAGTTGAATAATCTATCACATAATCACATTGTGGGAAGGTCCTCTTCCAAGCATGTTGCATGTTCAACTCGACAAGGCATAAACTCAAGGAAGGGATATGGAAGATGCATATTTAAGAAGAGAAATTTGATTTTGAAGGCCAAAAACATATTTTAGAGGCAGAGACATTGCAATGTGGTGGAATACATACTTTGAAAATGAGGGGACCTGATCCATGATCGATTCTAGAGTAAAAATACTACTTTATACCCACTACTTAGGGACAACATGTTCAACATCTACTGCTTAATATAGAAGCTTTGATGAATCTACCCATGCAATAGACGTACCTTGGTACATGATAATCTTACAAAAAATGAGCAAAGATTATGGAAATGTGGGCTCATTTTGTACAACATTTAATGTTATCTCAATGATTGCAACTCTTTCACAAGAGGACCCTCTTAGACGTCCTTTTTTGCTTGTAAAGGTGATAGAAATCTGCAAGTTTAGTTGAAAGAAAAATGTGTTCCTAAAATACTGTAAAGGTCTAAAGTAAAGAAGTAAACATACTTGCATATGGTCTCCAACACTTTAGAAAGAAGACAATAAAATCCCTATTGAAGAAGATTCCATTCTATGCCACACATCCTATGCAAGAAGGTTCCATTGTATGATCTTATCAGCTCTTCCTTGAGATTGAATCACTTGCAAATGAGCATTGCAATAGGTCCCCATAGGGATGAAGGGAATGTTCTTATTGATAGTGTTGAGGAGGATCCACTTCATATAGTGATGCTTATCCTTGATCGTGAGATGAAAATGTCAAAGTGATATAAAAGAGGTTGTATCATAGAGTAAAATAATTCTCATTGCATTCTTAATCATCTAATAACACCAAAGCTTTGTATTTTTTTGAAAAACTTGTATTAAAATTTGCAAAAATTCCCAAGTTCTTTGCTTACAAGGAAAGCCATATGGACACTCTATTCTATTGCTAAGAATTATCAAAATTATGGGAGTCCTTTAAATTGCTACAAAATTTACTCTTAAATGTGGCCTATATGGTAGAAAAGTCTCAATTGCTTTCAAATTTGATAGAAAACATCTCAAATTTTTATGTTAAAAAAGAAATATTCAGTGTACTTATCCTTTGTGGACAATGTCAACCACTCTATAGACAATAGTGTTCATACCTTGAAAATTTTATTTAAGATTAGTCTTCGATTCCCAAAACAAACTTGAAATTTCCATTGTCTATCCTTGACTAATTGAAGTAATTTTCATTTTCCCCTACTTAATGAGTCAGCTATTTTTTAATTTAGAACTTTTAAAATTTGTAACTTCATGCATAGATGTGGGCATGAAGTAATACTAGTCTTATAGCAAAGATAAAATACAAAGAAAACCCTTGTTTAATCAAAAAACATGTTTTATATCATATGAGGTTGCAAACTTAGTAACAAGTTTTCAAAAAATAATAATTACTTGCCTTAGGAACAAGTTTTTTTTTAATAGTAGCATTGATTAGTTGACATAATATAAGCCTCAGATAACCTTAGAAAAAATAGTGTGTTAAAACTAATAGCATTAATTCCTTAACATAATCTAAGCTTTAGATAACCTTGAAAAAGCTACAATGTTAATAATCATTAATTGAAACATGCACGATTCAATATAGATTACAATGATTGAAGATATGAAAGATGCAACTCCAGGAAAATTGAATATGTGAAAAATCACTTCAGTCTACATGGATCAACTTTAGCTATCGTTTGTTCAAATGAATCTACCCTAAAATTTGGATAAAAATTAGATGCCATGTCATCATTTTACACAAATCCATCACAACATCAAGTTTTATGTTTGTACAAACAAAAAAGCTATTGCACTAATAAAAAAGAACCCTCACTTTTTGCAAATCTGTTGGGACAAAAATGCTAGTCATGTGAATACTTTTTATTCGTATGAATATGTTATTTGTATTAATATATTATTCGTACGAAAAAAATAAAATAATTGAAGATTTATATAACAAAATTCAACTTTTTCTTGAATTTCTCATATTTTTTAATATTCGAATGAATTAATGCAATATAGGATCTATCTAAGAGGGTTGGATATGATCCCTTTTCAACAATCATGGCCAAATGTTGTACAAAGTGTGGACCATCACCAACCATTCACCATTGATTCATATCAATGGCGAGCCCTTTCTTAATCAATAGCTTTGCCTACATCGTGCAACTGCCAAGGGAGGAAGAACTATCTATTGCATCAAACTTTAATTCACATGAAAAGTATGGTATTCTGCACAATATATTTGAGCATGGGTCTTTGTGTGAGTGCTATCTTAAGCATAGTCTGTGGTAATCTTAGAGACATGAGTTGGGTAACCACTTGTAAAGATCCTATTGTGAGTCGAGCCCTTCTAGATAGGGAGTAAATCATTCCTGCATGCAACGTAAGCCCGGGGCAGTAACCCATATGTGGGCTCATTTTTGTATGGTCCCTTTTTGGTTTTGGGCTAAGTAGCCCTTTTGGTTATTCTTATTTTGAAAAAAAGGGAAAAAAGTTCCTTTGAAAAATATTCTTGTTTCGAAAAAAAAGGGGAAAAAACTTCATTTGAGTTGGGTATTTGTCTTTGCTTTAAAAATTATCGCATTGCTTTTATTAAAAGCTACTTGCTTTTTAGTTGTTGTTATACTCTCTCTCTCTCTCTCTCTCTCTCTCTCTCTCTCTCTCTCTCTCTTTCTCTCCCCGCATTAAACTCCCTTCTCTGTCCCTCTCTTTCACATTGACTCGTTATGAGCCCTTGGAAGAGCCATGGGATTAAAATATGCCCTAATATTAGTTCATGAGGAAGGGACCCTTGACTTTTTAAAATAAATAAATAAAACTCACCCACCCAACTCACACACCCAATTGAGGCTATCGAGGGGCACCCTCCCCCCAAGGGGATCAAACGAGGGCCGCCGCCTTGGTAGGCTGGTAACCCTACCATTGGGTTACCGTGGCTTCCTCGGGACCCTTCACTTTTTAGCAATGCCTAACTACAATCGTGTTAACCTTATCTTTTAGCTTCCTAAGGTGAGCCTTCGAGACTCTCTCTCTCTCTCTCTCAACTTGTTGGAGTAGGCAACCTGGACTCCTAATGTAGCCCATGTTCTTAACTAATAACTTTGCTTTTCCCAAAAAATAATGGATAGCTTTTAACTCTTTAAAAGGTTGTTGCTTCACCTTTCCTTGCCACATGTGGCCACTCAATTATAGCTTTGCCCCGATGATACTTTTTGAAATCTTATGAAAAATTTCCCTTGCCACATGTTGCCAAGCCATTGATGTTGCGTTTAGGAAAGACTCCCTATGCTACATGTCACTACCACTAATATATCTATAGGATAAGCTTTGTGGATCATTAATGTATTGCTGTATTAAACGTAAGTATTAAATTGCTTGCTTCTTGATGACTTAAATTAGTATTTGATTTTTCTCCAAAATTTTTGCAACAGTAAATGGCTTCTCAATCTTGTGAAAGGGCAAGCAGTTATGTTCTTTTTGTGAGGCTTCTCTAATTTAGTAGTGGCTACCCAGGTACATGTGGGTGTGTGTTGGTTGATTGGGTCAAGTTAGCTACTACTGAGTGGCAGATCTTGCTTCTCTCTCACTCTGCCTATCACTTGCTTGCACACATC